>NC_056741.1:1083812760-1083895260 GCF_019279795.1 Protopterus annectens
TAGGCTTAAATCCCTGTGTCACCCAATGGATAGCCAAGTTACTCACAGATAGAACACATGAAGTTAGGATAGGGAAATCCACCTCCACCAAGAGGTCTGATACTAGTAGTGTCCACAGGACACAGTACTGGGACCTCTCCTGTTTGGAATATACTTCTCTAAAGTCAAGGCAAATGTAGAGGGCCTTTGGCTGACAAAATATGCTGATGATTGCAAGCTGATCGCAATCAACGCATCCTCTTTAGATGTAGATACCCTCCAGGTAGGTCTGAAATAGACAGATAACTGGTGCCAGAACCATGGCCTAAAACTCAGTACAAAAAAATGCATAATTACACCCTTTGGGAAGATGACCACTCCTGCAAATCAGAGCATTGATAATCCTGCCCTAATAGTAGACCCAGCCGTAAGGGACTTGGGAACTCAGGTTGACAGTAACCTGAAATTGGACCACCATATGTCCATGGTGGAGACAAAATCCTTCTATGTGATGCAACTTGTAAGTAAGGCATGGCATCCAGATCTAAGGAGATCATAATACCTCTATACTCAGCCCTCATTAGACCAGTAATTGAGTACAGCACACCCTTCGGCATGTACTTGGCCAGAGATTTGCAACAACTGGAATGGCCAAAGAGGTTCCTCACTAAAAGAATAGAGGGTGTAAATGATATCGCCTATACAGACCACCTCAATGTTCTTTGTCTGTACTCAGTCTCCTACAAACTACTGAAAGGGGATGTACACCTAACCTACAAGGCATTCTCCAATCCAGCCCTGATGGAGCTTCCACACATTCACAAAAGAAGCAGCACTGAAATTACCTGATCTAAGGATCTAAACCTCATCTCTGATGTAAACAAAACATGTTGGAGGGACAAGTATGTGTCTAAGAGATTACCCCTTCTCTGGAACAGACTCCCCCTCCACATGAAATAGAGCTCTCCCCTAAGTCTGTTCAAATGCAATTTGCCCAATGGATGGGAAATCACAAATTCATTCCTAGCTTGTTGCCTGTGGACCTTATGTACAAGGGCAGTCTATAGATGCCCTAAGGCACAGGCATATACCAAAACCATCCTAGCCCATGGGCATTGATAATTGGGAAAATTGGGGCATGAATGGCTAGGCTTAAAAAGGCTCTGGGGCCATTAGCCTAGTAACTCCCAATGATCCTATGTATTTGAGTTTCACATTTCATATCCTTCAGAAAAATTACAGTAAAACAAAACAGTTCTTTCTAAGTTTACAAGATATTTAATATTTAAAATCTGTTCTTGATTTTGGACCTTTGTCCCACTATAATTTCATTCTGTTTTGTTTTGTAGAGGTTGACAGGTAGGATTAACTAACTAAACCCCTAATCAACTGGAACTTATAAATTAGCACTGCTCATCAAATTCAGTGTGAAATTACTAGTCTGGCATAGACATGAACAATTAATAAACTTAATCCATTGGGTTTGTTTTGTGTAATAGATGCATTATCATATATTGTAGGATTAGAAAACTCAGACTGAGATGTGGGGCTTCTCTAGTCATCACAAAACTGACTCCCTAAACTGAGGTGTCAGATTTATCTCTATGAGAGGCATAGCCACTTCTGAGTGAAGGAAGATGTACGGAAGCACAATATTCCTTCTGTACTTATTCAAGCAATACCAAAGAGAAGAGTAAGGTATTTTAATTTGCAAGATTTCAACTGGGTAACTGATCAAAATTTTGAAGTTGCTTTTTAGCAAACTGAATTAGATGGACATTGGCCATCTCTGAACAAATGAACAACTTATGTATAATTGACATGCCAGCATTTAATTAGTAGAAATAATAAATTAGGAAACTGGAGCACCTAAAGAACACCTATACAGAAAGGGGGAGGGAGTTCTGCAGTTTCTACAGTTAAAGCAGGTAAAGAGTTTTCAAAAGAATGATAAATGGAAATGTCTTCTGCCATTATTGTTCAACTGTTTAATGTTACCCCTACATTTAAGAAAGTGTTTGTAACTATTATTTTAGAAGAATAACATGGCCACATTGTTTTCATTACAAATCAATGATCGGTGGTAACAGAGCCACAGGCAATACTTTCCTATCTACCACAAACTGCTGCTTGGAGGTATGTAGGCATCATTCAGTCTGAAAGGGGTATGGGTTTGCACTTCTACCAGACTTATTTCAGAAGTGTCTTCTGTGGCTGTGCAACCCAATCTGGGAGTGGCAGTCCTTTGCACGTTCTGAGCAGTAATAGGCAGATGTTGGTCTGGTATCATGAGCACAGGTGTTCCTGAGGGCTCTCTTATCCTCTGCTCTTCTTGCAAAGGTGGTTTCATACATAGTGAGAGCTTCCTTCACTTCCCATTTCCAGGCAATCTTGTCTGAGGTGAGAAAGTACCAGGTGTTCACGTTGATGGATAGATCACTAAGGTCATACTTGTATATGTTCTTGTAGCACAATTTGGATCGCCCTTTTGGTCTCTTTCCAGATGCCAGCTCTCCACAAAGGAGGTCTTCCAGTGTTTGGCCATCCATCAAGCATGAGACATGAATCAACCAATGCATACATCTCTGTTTCAGAAGGGTGAACATGGAGGTGGAGTGACTTTAATCTCTTAAGTCATCACCATCTCTGAGGTCTGTTCCTTCCAGAGTGAGCTATGAGATAGTGTGATCATCTTTGCCATCTGTTTGTCATGCATTGTCATGAAGTGTACCATAATGTGATCACAGTTACCTAATTGCACATTTCTTTTTATACTCTCTGCTACCTTAGAGTATGTGAAGACCAAACTGAGCCTCAGATGGGGGTATGTGCCTTCTGCAGTAAGCCTCTCCCCAAGAACTGTTCCCTACATTTTTCTGAGGTAGGAACTTATCAGTCCACTGAAAGCAAATTGTAGACCCCACAGCCAGGACACCCTCCTCCTGACATGCACCTAGGGATATGCACATTACCATGTATTATATGCATATGCATTATGTTCAACTTCTCCTTAAAAGCATCTATCCATTCCCAGTGGCCTCTCCACAATTCACCTTACTGTAGTAAGCTTTTAGTTCAGCATTTCATAGGCAGTCTGATAAATTGTTGGGGTGTAGTATTTCATCTGTACATCTAACCTATACCTTATGCATTTTGTTCCTTAGGTTTCTGTTGCTCACCAGTATTACTATGTATGCCATTCCCCCTATCTTTTCTCTCTGTTTTTCAGACCTTTACAGTACTCATGGGAAACATGAATTCTCTTCCTTGCACTGGTCCTTCATCTTTCCCTGTTAGTGTCAGTGCAATGTATTTCCTACTTTTTATGAATTTATTTTGAAACTGACTATGCTGTCCTGCTAATTGCACATGGCACCTCACTTACAGCATCTGATCCTTCTATATGTTTGGGTTATTCCCCAAAGACCAAAGTCTTGTTGCCTGTACCACTCTGCAAACTGCAGTATCTTTACCTCCTCCCTTTCTCAACCAATGCTACTCCATCTTAGCTGCCCCACCTCCAATACCCCCTGCTCTCCTCTTCTTCCCAAATCTCATTCTCATCATTGGTCCATCCTTCTGCAGAAGTAGCTCATCCTCTCCCTCTTTACAGTAATTTTGGGTTATAAAAATAATTAAAAAATTGTTTTTAAGATGATACATGCTTTGTATGTTCTGCTGCGAACATCATTTGTTCAATATTTAAAACTAACCTCTTTCTCAGTATAATGCATCTTTGTTCTCTGTTGCATTCTGAGCTGTATTAAGAATAGTCACTCAACCAGTGCTCTACCATGGTTTGCAAAGTTTAAAATAAACAAATACATAAGATCACATAGATACATCGAATGTCACAAACTATCAAACTTCCACCCAGAAACCTTTAATACTGTCCATGCCAAAATAAACTGGTTACCCAACTACCTGTAGACGAAGCTATACACTCTTTCAACTCAACCTTCCTAAATATTCTTAACTCATTTGCACCACTGTGCACAGTATGTGCCAAAGCTAACATATTGCCCTGGTTAATTAATGCTACCCACACTTTAATGAAAACAAGAGATAGAATGTGGCAAACCTGGGTAAAAACTAAGCTCCCCACCCACTTACAAAAATATAAAGAACTCAGAAACCTTACTAAAAAGCATGTCAACAAAGACAAAAAAGATTTCTATAATAGCTCACCTAGTTCACAAAGGTCAAATCCTGAGAAATTCTGGCACTGAATAAATCAAATACTTCATCCTGGGAATCCCTCATCTCCTAATCACTGCCCAACAAACACACCCCTAGAAACAGCTTTTAACTTCAAATCCTACTCCATTGAATCCATTAGTAAGTTGATAAGTCCTGTTCCCTCTAATTCTAGCACTACAAATCCACCTGACCCCTCCTCTACACAGAATTCTAACAAATTCTTCCTTAAACCAATTCCTACCAGCTGTATTAAAACTCTACTTTGCAAATTAAAACTTTGTTCTAGATCTGCTGACAATATACCCCCCTGCTTTCTTCAGATAGCAGCTGACTCTCTAGCCCTCCCAGTCTCTATACCGAAAAAAACATTCTATAGCCGAATCAAAAGTTCCCTCTATTTGGAAAGAATTCTCTAGCCTACCCTGTGACGCCTGCGCACTGACCCAGTAATCAAGGAGCCTCAATCCTCACCACTAGCACCAGTGAGGGGCATCCACATTGGGAGGATAACAAGTACAATTTCCCTTAAGAGCATACAGAGATCACAGTCAGTCTGGGGCTGGTTTCTCTCTTTCTCTCCAGATCCCCAATAAGACTGGCACAGCAATAGGGTTCAGATCTCAGCCTAGTAGTCAAGCCAAAACCTCCAGTACCCTCTCTGTCCAATCAGTGCTTTGTGTCCCTGCCCAAGTAGCTGACACACACACACTTTGAGGTTTGGTTTATATACAAATGCACAGACAGTCCTGAGGAAGGCTGGCACAGGTTCACTAGCTATGCCTCCTTCTGCCCCGGCTATAAGGTAGTAATCACTGCCACCAGCACTTATCAGCTACTATAAAGGCCCTTACCAAAAGGTGCCCAATTCTAGTGTGCAATGTTACTGATGTTCTTCATGTTTCACTGTTGCAGTCATCACATTTGGGTTATCCTGTCAGGGGAAGTCCTCAGTCAGTCCAAATACCAGAGGCTTAGTATTTCTGTGTCTGTTGCTGTCGCTCCAGGACTGATGTCAGGTCAACAGTGTTAAAAAATCAGACAGTCGACGCCATTACATCAGTCTTTCTTGCTGAGGAGCCCGAAGCAGAAGCAGTTTGCATGAGTGCCAGTTAGCTGCTACCTGAGTTTTTGTTTCCGAATTGAAGTTGAAGTCTTCTAAAGCTAAGTACCCCATTGGGGATCCTTTTTTCTTGCTCTAACTGATGTCAAAAAAAGTTAACAACTGTCTCACCTGTGGAAAGCGAATACCACACCGAGACTTCCATTCTTATTGCATCACCTGTTTAGGCCCAGACCACGACATCCTTTGCTGTCGCTTTTGTGCTTTGTTCAACGCCAGAACATCAGGCCCTTATTGTAGCTAGATATTTTTGCTCTCAGTCCTCGAATTCTGATATGGCTTCGGTAAGCCATCCCACTACCAATCTTCTGAAAAAATGTAAGGATAAAGACAGGCACAGACCGCACGGGTCCAAAACTACCGACAATGCTTCCATTAAGCTAGTCGTCAGTTCTCCGGTCCTCAGTGAAGCCCTTTCGCAGCCCCTGATGCCCACTTCTTTGGATTCGCAGGCCACTACCGAGACCCTTTCAGAGTCTGGTATGCCGCGAGACTCTTCTTTGACTAAGGATCCTGCAGATGTCTCTACATTGGATGGGTCTGGAGTTGCTGAGCAGGCACCAGCTTCCGAGGAAGTACTTGACACAAACCGACGGCTTCTTTCGCGTCTTCAGTTCTTTATAAAACTACAGAGTTTCTAAGGCCCAGGGTAGACACTATGCCGAAAAAAATGACAACCCAAGCGCAGGCACCTGCTTCCTTGTCTCAATCTCAAATGCTTAAATTGGTGGAAGACCTTATTATGCTTATTAGGGGAAGCCAGGCTACCCCTTCCAAATGAAAAAGAGACTTGTCCCCAGTGCTTTTATCTGAACAGGGCTGATGACTCTGATGCTTTTGAATATGAAGACATGCAACCCCTCTCTGCTTATGAGGATTCTGATGCAGAGGAATCCATTCCTTTTGCCTCTCTACCTGAGGATTTTTCATTTGGTGAAACCCTTCATACTTTAAGGGACCATTTCCAATGGGAATGTCAGGACTATCCTCAGTCAAAAAAGAGAGTCAGGGAATTTTTAGATTTACCACAGCACAGATCTTTGGCCATTCCTCTTGTCCTGGATGTTGTGGATGATGTCTTTATGGAATCCAGTTTGACTCCTGACACCTTTCCTGCTGCTCCCAGGAAACCTGACAGGAACTACAGAATCCCTGACTCTCACAAATTTCTTTTCAAATATCCTACTGCTGACCCAGTGGTCATCTCTCAAGGATCTAAAGGAATTAAAGCAACCTCAGGTAAGAATCCCACCCCCTCAGACAGGGATATCCAAGCCTTAAACAGATGGGGTAAAAAAGTATGCACCTCTGATACTCTTGCTATTAGAACACTAAATCATCATTTCCACATGCTGAAATATCATCAGCATACCATGGAACTCCTCAAACAAAAAATATCTCCCTTTCCTGCTTGTGCAGAAAATAAAGAATTACAAGAGCATATGCATTCTGCAAGCCAAGTTACTAAGCACACCTTGCAATGTGGTTTGACGCCTTAGAAGCATCTTGCAGGGCAGCAGTCAGTAGTTCTGTACTTAGAAGGTATGCTTGGCTTGAGGAACAGACCTTGCCAGACGATGTCAAATCAAAATCTATGGAAGCACCATTGAACAAAGGCAATTTGTTTGGCACCAAGGCAGAAGAGGTCTTAAAAAATATGAAAGAAAAAGCTAAATCTATGCAGACAGTTAAAGACTTTTTACAGGTCCAGCCTCCAAGGTTCAGTAGGCATTGCCCCTCCAAGCACTGGTCCTTTCAGACCCCCTCCAGGCCAGCTCAGCCCAGACCCATGGGAAGCACCCCCCCCCCCAGACAGCAGCCCCAGGGAATGCAGAGATCTAAGAAATGGAGTTCCTCCTCTTCAAAAACAGGGAGTGCTAAGCCACCTCCTTATAGTAAGAACTCAGAATGACTTTACACCTCCACCCCTTACCTCTGCCCACCTGCTTGTGCCCCTAGGAGGAAAACTCTCCTTCCATGCAAACAACTAGGCCTCTATTACCAACGACTGGTGGGTACTCAGCATAGTGTCCCAGGGATACAAATTTTATTTCCACACTCTGCCAAACCCAAAAGGGTTCCCAGATCTTCCTCTAAACCAGGGGGCAGAGGCCAAAATGCAAGTCCGTTCCCTGCTCTCCATGATGGCAATACAGCATGTTCCTGCAGACAGATAGGCCAAGGTTTCTGTTCCAGACTCTTCCTGTTACCCAGAAAAGAGGGCACCTGGTGCCCAATCCTCAATCTATCCTTTCTAAACACTTTTCTGGTGATACCAAAATTCAAAATGCTCACCTCCAGCAGCTTCTTCCTATGCTTTCCAAGGATGCTTTGTTAGCCACCCTAGACCTAAAAGATGCCTACCTACACATCCCAATCAGGGAATTTTGCAGGAAATATCTACATTTCAGGGCAGGATCTATGCACTTTCAGTTCTCTGCGCATCCCTTTGGCTTATCTACTGCTCCCAGAGTTCTCACAAAATACCTGACTCCAGCCATTGCTTTTTGCAGACAAAGAAATACTCAAATTTACCCCTACTTAGATGATTGCCTGATTCAGTCAGAGAGTCAGGAAAAGCTATTACAGCACCTGACCTTTGTAAAGGACCTACTGACCTCCCTGGTGTATACTATCAACAAAAAAATCAAAACTAGTCCTCACACAAAAAATTATATTCCTGGGAGCAAGCCTGGACACAGCATCCCAGATGGCATTCATTACTCCAGAAAAACAAGCCTACCTGACAGGCTACTTCTCTGAACTAGCCACCAGAACCCAGTTATCTGCAAGGAAAATCCTGCAAGCTGTAGGATTCATGGCCTCCTTCAGTCTACTCATTCCATATGCCAGACTGCCTATGAGGAAACTACAATGGTACCTGAAAAGCCTTTGGTGTCAACACTCTCAAGACCTGGAAACTATCATACCAATGATACCATGTCTAAGGAAGGATTTTCTTTGATGGGCAGCAACATGCAATCACAACAAGGGACTTCCCTTCTCACAACCCCACTCTGCCCAGACCCTCACCACAGATGCATCAGACTATGCCTAGGGTGCACACCTAGACAGCAGGTGCATTCAGGGCCATTGGACCCCATATTAAATACACTGCGCATGAACCAAAAAGAGATACTAGCTTTTCAGCATGCCCTGACAGCTTTCAGACACCTACACTCCCAGAGCTTCTACTGATCAAAACAGACAACACCTCAGTGATGAGGTATATCAACAAGAAGGGAGGGGCTCACTCTTATCTGCAGGCTCGCCATGACCCTTTGGCACACGGCCTCAGCCATGCAACTACACCTGCTAGCACAATTTCTGCCATGCTCCCTAAACTCTCTGGCAGACAACTTAAGCAGAAACCTGCTAGACCAACACGAGTGGCAGCTAGACCACAGAAACTTTATCCTTGTAACCCAGAAATGGGACACCCTGAAGGTGGACCTCTTTGCCTCTCACTTCAATCATCAGCTCACAAATTCTGCACCAGGGAACCTCACAGCAAGGCCTGGAAAGTGGATGCTCTATCCTTCCAGTGGGTAAACCTCTCAGTCTATGCATTTCCCCCTATACCACTCATTTCAAGGGTACTGCTCAAAATAAGGAAGGAAAAACTGAGGGCAATCCGGATTGCCCCAGACTGGCCACGCCAGCACTGGTACCCACTGCTGTGCAGCCTGTCACCCCTGCCACCATGGCACCTACCTCAGATCCCAACACTCCTGAACCAGAAGAATGGAGAATTTATGCATCCCCAGACCTCAACCTGGCAGCCTGGCTTATTCCCTGATCTCTCCTCAAGCTGCCAGCCTAAGCAAATAAGTCGTAGATGTTATACATGAGGACAGATGCCCCAGCACTAGAAAATCCTATGCTGACAAGTGGAAAAGGTTTTGCACCTGGATCCAGGCTAAGGGAGCTGAAACAGCACAGCCCTCCCTACCTCTTATCCTGGATTACCTAGCAGACCTGCTACACAGGGGGTCTGTCCTTCTCTTCTATTAAAATTCATGCCTCTGCCATCTCTGCTCATTATAGCACAGAGCCACCTTTCTTCTCACACCCTCTCATCAAACAGTTCCTAAGAGGGGCTAACAACTTAAGGCCACCCAGAAGAGCTCCTACCCCAGCTTGGGACCTTAACTTTGAGTTGGAAAAGCTCACCCTACCCCCTTTGAACATGTAACTTCAGCAGAGTTAAAATTCCTCTCTTGGAAAATAGCCTTGCTTCTGGCCATCACTTCAGCTAGAAGAGTTTCAGAGCTACAAGCCCTCATGGCTGTAGAGCCCTTCTTCATTTTCCATGCTGACAGGGTCTCCCTCAGGACTAACCCATCCTTCATGCCTAAAGTGGTGTCCAGTGTGGCTCTCAACCAATCCATTTATTTGCTCACCCTTTTCTCTAACCCACAAAACAAGGGAGAAATGATTCTGCACTCTCTAGATGTGCACAGACAGCAGCAGGAGCAGAGGACAAGGCCATATCCAAACAAACAATCTCCAAATGGATAGCACACTGCATCCATTTTTGCTACAAACAGCATGGGAAACCTCTGCCAAAGGGGCTCAAGACACATTCCACCAGGGCAACCCCCACCTCTGCAGGTTTTCTTAGAGGGGTCCCCAACAGGGACATCCTGGAGGCTGCAACATGGACTTCTGTTCATACCTTCACCAAGCATTACCATCTGCCTATCTTCTCCAAATCCAGGGCAGGCTTTGCCTCCACAGTTTTGAAGAGCATCCTAGCCAGCCCCAGTCTTCTTGACTGCCTCCACCCTTTTCTCCAGCTTTGGGAATCAACCCAAATGTGATGACTGCAACAGTGAAACATGAAGAACATAGTATAGCTGCGTACACTTACCATAAATGTAGATGCTCAAGTGTATTCACTGTTGCAGTCCTGGTCCCCCCCCTCTCCATCCCCCTTCTCTCTCTCTCTCTCTCTCTCTCTCTCTCTCTCTCTCTCTCTCTCTCTCTATCTCTTCCTCTCTCCTTACAGGGAATTTTTGGTATCTACTTTCTACTGGTGGTATTCTTCCACCATAACCTAGCTCCCTATTTGGGGGCTCCTGACATTTGAGACAAGAAAACTGATGTGATGGCGTCGGCTGCCTGATTTTATACAACTGACGACCTGACATCAGTCCTGGAGTGACAGCAACTGACGCAGAAATACTAAGCTTCTGGTATTCGGGCCAACTGAGGGCTTCCCCTGGCAGGATAACCCAATGTGATGACTGCAACAGTGAATACACTCGAGCATCTACATTTATGGTAAGTGTACACAACTGTACTTTTTCCAACTGGTAAGTGTGACTCTGAATTGAAGGCTATTTAGGAGTATTACCATTTACGTGCATGTACTGTAGAGCTTAAATTATCTCTACATAAAACAACCACAGTTAAAAGTTTTAAAAATATTTAATAATAAATAATAAAAGCACAAGACAGCACTCATTGATTCAACACAGTGACAACAGAGAGTTCAGAAATCACAGGAAATACTTTAAAACAACACTGCAGGACAGTCTGACATAAATATAGAAAACAGCTAGACTAATCTTACTATTTCTATCCATCTCTAAGAGAAATCACTGTAGCTAAATAACTTATTTACAGAGCAAGCAAATATAGATGAGAAGTGCTGGTGAGTTGTTGTCAGCTTCAGAACAAAATACAAAATACAATTTCTTTCTCTGAGAGATAGTACTTAAATTGATAATACACATTAATAGGTTCATAGGTTCATAGGTAGGTACTAGGTTATTGGCCATAGGGCCTATACAAGCCTAGCCAAAAGTGTACCCTGGCTTTCGCCACCCAAGAAAATTATTTTCCTGTGCCCCTGTCAAGCAGAACCACAGAAGTGATCCCCGGGGTGAATTTCCTATTACCCATCCAATCATCAAGATTTTTCTTGAAGAGTGCTAATGAGGAGCTCTGTTTGACATAGATAGGTAGTCTGTTTCAGAGTATGGGAAGTCTCTGGGACAGGAATCTATCCCTCCAGCATGTTCTGTTTATTGTGGTGACAAGGTTTAGGTCCCTAGAGCGTGTAGCTCGGAGGGATTGGGATTTCTTTAAGTGGAGCATGTCCAACAGCTCTGGGTTTGACATAGCTTTGTATGTTAGGCAGAGATCGCCTCTGAGTAGGCGATATGCGACAGAGTAAAGCTGGAGTTTTTTGAGACAGTCTGCGTAAGGCATCTGTTTGAGGCCAGTAATCCTCTTTTTGAGGTATTTTTGCGGCCTTTCCAGTTGTTGTAGATGTCTTGTGAGGTACATACCAAAAGGGGTGTTGTACTCTATAATGGGTCTAATGAGTGATGAGTAGAGGGGAACAATGACCTCTTTTTTTCTGGATGAGAAACCTTTTGTGATGAGGTGTGCCACGTAGAAGGATTTCCTGACCACTTTGGCAATGTGATTATCAAAGGAGAGACTACTGTCCACCTGTGTCCCAAGGTCTCTTATCACACTTTCGGTGTTAAGTAGACTACCGCCTATGTGGTAGTTCATGGGTACAGAATTTTTACAAAAGGAGATGACAATGCACTTTTTGGCATTGAGCTTGAGACCATGTCTTTGACACCAGGCATCTGTCTCAGTGAGGCCCTTTTGTAGGATGTCCACATCGTTAGGAGTTTCAATTATGGCTCCTAGTTTGCAGTCATCTGTGAATTTAGTTAGCCAAAGACCTTCTGTGTTAGCCTGTACTTCAGAGAAGTAGATACCAAACAGGAGAGGACCCAGGACTGAACCCTGTGGTACTCCATTTGTCACTGGTCTGAAGTCTGATTTGGAGTCTGCTACTTTCACAGTGTGGGTTCTTTCAGTAAGCCAGTTGGCAACCCATCTTGTGACATAGGGATTTATACCTAGTTTAGTGAGTTTATCTATAATTCCAGAGTGGGGGATGGTGTTGAACACCTTGGCGAGATCTAGATAGGCTGTGTGAACCACCTTACCCTCATCCATGGCCTTGGTGACTACTTCAAAGAAGTCTATCAGGTTTAGGAGACATGATCTGCCTTTTACAAACCCAAACTGTGTGGGGTCCAGGGTTTGGAGATCTCCATTGTCTTTGTTTATGAGTTCCATGATGATACATTCCATGGCCTTGCAGACGAGGCTCATCAGGCTAATGGGGCAGTAGTTCCCGGAGTCTGTTGTGCCCCCCCCCCCCTTTGTGGAGTGGGATAACTGTCGCGGTGCACCATTCAATGGGCACAAAGCCTGAGGTGAGGCTATGATTGAACATGGTACTTAGGTGGGGTGCCAGTTCATTCTGTAGTTCATGCAGAAGGCAGCCTGGGATGTTGTCAGGTCCCATGGATGCTGTGTTCTTGGCTTTGGAGAGTGAAGTTTTTACCTGTGCAGCCATGATTACAGGAAGCTTGCATTCTTCCGGTATAAAGATGGGCCCTTTAGGGGGTGAGAGGGGGGTAAAGTTAGCACTGAACCTATCTGCCAGGATGTTGGCAATATCAGTTGGTTCTGTATATTTAGTGTCATTGTGCTGTAACTCAGAGCAGATCTGAGTGTTGCCATTGAGATTTTTAACATAGCTATAGAATGCTTTGTGGTTGTCTTTAGAATCAGTGGCAATTTTGTTTTCATAACTAGCTTTGGAGGATTTTATGAGGGATCTCAGCTTCTTGCTGAGGCTGACCAGGGAGTTCCTCCAATCGTGGGATTTTTCTCTTTTTTGCAACAGTTTCTTTCTTCTGTTGTAGATTGTTTACGGCAGAAGACCACCAGACTGGCTTCCTTTTTTTGGAGGATAGCATCTTGGCTCTGTTAGGGATAGCACAATCCATGCACTGGTGTAAGTGCTTATAAAGTGCATTTGTGTAGGATTCAGCAGTCATACCTCTATTGTCCATCTGCATGGGTGTCATGAAGTTTGCCACTTCTGTCTTTAGAAGCGTGAAGTTGGCTTTGGAGAAATTTTTTACGGTTGTTTTCCTAATGGGGGGTGGGAGCGGGATGTGGATGTCTAGAGTGATTAGTTTGTGGTCGGATCTGACCAACGAGGAGCTGACCTCTGGTGTGGAACACTGGTCACCCATGTTGGTGATGACCAGGTCTAGGATATTGCTGCCTCTGGTGGGGGTGTGGATAAGTTGATCCAAAGCATTGGAATTGATGATTTCCAGAAAACGTTGAGCAAAAGAGTTGGTACATGAGTAGTTTTCCCAGTTAATGATAGGGTAGTTGAAATCACCCATTATTAGAGTGTTGGGTTGTACCTTAATATTTCCAGTGTATCAAAAAAAGAGGAGTGGGAATCCTGGAGCATGGTGGGGGGTCTGTAGCAAGCTACAATCTGGATTACGGTTTTGCCCAGAGTTAGTTGAACTTGGATAATCTCGGATGCATTATGCTGAGCAACTAGCTTGGAGATGTGGATATCCTTAATGAATATGGACACGCCTCCACCTTTAGTGTTTCGGTCCGGGTTTGGTGGCCGAAAGGTGTGGTATGAATTATAGCCTGGTAATGCAGGGGTGCTCTCTGGAGCTTTAAACCAGGTCTCTGTCCCTGCACAGATGTCAATGTTCTCCATTTTAAGGAGTGCCTCGAGTGAGTGCATTTTGCGGTTTAGACTTCTAGCATTGAGTAGCATTACCCCCAGATTTTGCTTGCTTGTACCTGTTATAGTGGTGAATTTGTCATTTGAACCTTGCCTAAAAAAGGCACTATAGGGGTGGCAAGAGCCTTTGCCAGTATCCAGAATCCCAAGGGCGACAGGTGCAGGCCATCTCTGGCAAAGCAGCATGGTCTGTCGATCATGTCATCCCAGGCAGACAGATACTGGATTCCCTTAGAATGACACCAGAAGCTTAGCCAAATGTTAACGTCAATCATTTTGTCCTTGTACTGTGGTGTCATTCTGGGTGATGGCAGGATGCTACTCAGGGCTAGGGTCATACCGGCCTGGGCTACAAGATCAGAGAGCTCCTCCATGTCTCTTTTCATGTAGTCCAGGGAGGTACATCTCAGGTCATTCACACCAACATGGACAATGACAGAGTCATATTTGTACTTGTTGTGGAGTGACCTGAGTGCATGCGTTATGTGGTGGATCCTGGCACCTGACAGGCCGCTGACAGTAACTTTTTCCTTGTTTAGCCTGGTGAGTGGAACATCAGTGTGCCTAACTATAAGAGTCACCTATGACTAGAGTGTTGGGTATGTTATGCCTTATGGGCTGTAGTTGAGTGGCACACTGAATATGTGGACTATCTGTCATTTGGGTTGTGTTGGGGGGTGGAGGTTGCTTGCATTTCTGCTTTGGAGGTCTCTGTTGTTTGGGCAGATTAGTACAGAGAGCCTCCGTGAATGTAGGTGTGTGTTTTGTGGTTCTGTGTGTGTGTTTTGGTAGTGTAGGTTTTGAGGGACTATGTGATGAGTGTGGTGCGGTGCAAGTGTTTAGCTTCTCCTCTTGACTGTCTAGGCCTGTCTTTGGTAAAGAGAGCTTTGCTTCCAGTTTGGCTATATAAGTGCATCTCTCACAGGTCATAGTGTTGGGTGGTAGGAGGAGAGGGTTATCTGTGTACATGAGGCAATTACTGCATTGTCTCAAGATGCCCAGATTCATCAGGTAGATAGGAGAAAACACCAGGAGCTGACCTTTAGACATGCCTGAATAGGTGCTTATTTATTAAGTACTAAAAACTGTTTTCCTCTAGACAAGTGAGGAAAGTTGAGTGCTGTAGTAATTTGTAACTTATTTAGTGCTTACAATGAGTTCTGACCAAGTGCTGAGATCAAAGAAACAGATGAGTGCTAAAACTTAAAAGTTGTCTAGTTGCAAGGGAAATTTTGAAAAACAGACTTTATGGCGACAGGAATAGTTTAACCCCAGTTAAGTGTGTGTGTGTGTGGGGGGGGGGGGGCTTAGGAGCTCACAAACAGTCCTGGACACAGCAAGTCCGTATCTGGCATGACCTGCCACAGGAAAGGGGGGAAGCAAGCTTAGAATTTTTTTCCAGTAAAGTGGAAATGGAGAAAGCTGGAACAGAAGTTAATTCAACGTTAAGAATCTGAGTGGGTTGGCCTTCACAAATGCTCTCTACTAGATTGCGTGAACTAATGACACTAGACTGGGAGGAGTGTCACAGATTAAATATACAGTATGGGCGGGCAACTGCAAAGCCACCAAGTATAAAACTAGGGAGGGGTGGGTGGGTGGGAAAAAATTACAGTTCCTAGCTGTAGCCACTAAATGAAAGTTTTTAAACAGATCAAGGAGCAGACTAGAGAATGCTTTTAACAGACAAAAATACACATAAAGATTCGGATAGAGCAATCACAAACAGAAAATACAATTCTCAGTATGAAAAAGCAGTTTACAGTTAAGTAATGTTAAAACAGTTTAAAACAGTACATAAATGCAGTGAAACAATAAAAAAAGCTTTATAACAGTGCAAACATATAGTAGATCAACTGTATAGCACAATTATAAGCATTTCAGAAGTGCAATTCAGTGACATAAGTGTAAGAATTAACTTAGCCTGCTCTTCGAATCTTAAGGAATTTCCACTTATGCAATACAATCCAGAGCCTGACAATACAAGCAGAGCCTTTATAAGACACAAGGTTTATATAACAGTAAGAATGGAAGAGTTGGGAAGATCAGATTAGTCCTCAGCCCCTCCTATTACCCAATCACTCGTACTACAGAAGGTCAGGAGGCCTTGTTACTCTCAATAATGAAGACAATCAGCAGAAAATGGCTGCCAGAAACACAAACAAAACTTCCAGCCTACACAACAGGCCTCTATCAAGATTATGCCACCTGAGCAGAACACAGAAACCTCACTTTAAAAGCATAGAAAGAACACCCACAAATAGAAAATCAAAGTCTCAGTATGAAAAAGCAGTTTACAATTTAGTAATTTAAATAAAACAAAAACAATTATAGTAGTGTACACTATTACAGTTCCTAGCTGTAGCCACTAAATGAAAGTTTTAAACAGATCAAGGAGCAGACTAGAGAATGCTTTTAACAGACAAAAATGCACATAAAGGTTCAGATAGAGCAATCACAAACAGAAAATACAACTCTCAGTATGAAAAAGCAGTTTACAGTTAAGTAATGTTAAAACAGTTTAAAACAGTACATAAATGCAGTGAAACAATAAAAAAGCTTTATAACAGTGCAAAAATATAGTAGATCAACTGTATAGCACAATTATAAGCATTTCAGAAGTGCAATTCAGTGACATAAGTATAACAAATAACTTAGCCTGCTCTTGGAATCTTAAGGAATTTCCACTTATGCAATGCAATCCAGAGCCTGACAATACAAGCAGAGCCTTTATAAGACACAGGGTTTATATAGCAGTAAGAATGGAAGAGTTGGGAAGATCAGATTATTCCTCAGCCCCTGCTATTACCCAATCACTCGTACTACAGAAGGTCAGGAGGCCTTGTTAATCTCAATAATGAAGACAATCAGCTGACTCATTTCATATAACATCATTCTTGTCACCTGTACTTAAGTTCCCAGGCTCACAGAACTTAAAATTTAATATTTCTTTGTGAGCTGCAACTGCCAGGAAGCCACAGCAATAACAGACACTTTACATGTGAAACCTAGTAATTATCTCTGTCTTAGGAGAATAGAAAGAATTTCCAGCTGCAGACATCCTGTATCCGAGCTTGAGATCACACACAGTTGTAAAATTCTTTACTTATCAGCTTTCTTCCAGCAGGGTGCACTGTGGTTACATTTTTGAAGTTCAGCACATAACAGAATTTTCGTACATTTGTCAAACAAGCATGTGTATCATATTAATATTTACAGTGACATAGAGTTATTTACTAAATTCTATCTAGCTGGGCTGGCAGCCCCTCAATTATCACATACCCATACACAAAGGAGGTAACTCCGTAGAAATTTTCATTTTCAGACCTACTGCCATCCTGTCACCTTTCTCAAAAATACTGAAAAGAATGCCTGAAAGCAAGTCATGAAACACTTACTTCAAGAAAATCTGCTCACTCTCACACAACATGGCTTTCATTTAAAACATAGCACAGCTACTGCCCTCCTATCCTTTATCAACACTATCTCTCTGGCCAGAGATAACAATAAACTAGTATCATGCTTATTCTAGATCTCTCTAAAGCATTTGATACAGTCTCTCACTCCTTTCTTCTGGACAAACTCACTAACCTTAACTTCTCCACCTCTACCATTACCTGCTTTTCTAGTTACCACACAGATCAACTATAATCAATAAAATGGCTCTCAACTCTCTCCCCTCCTCTCCCCATCAAAATGGGTGTTCCCCAAGGATCTTTTCTTAGCCCACTACTCTTCAATATCTTTACTAATCTAATCTATACCTCTTGCCCTCAGTCATCCTTTGTCCGATATGCTGATGATTCTACAGTCATCACAATTGCAGACACCCTCTATGACTTATATTCTGTTACTCAGAAATCCTTCAACTTTGTTGAAATCTGGCTCTATAACAACCAGCTAATTCTGAATCCTAAAAAGACCAAACTTTTACTTTTTTCTTCCCAAACCCTAAAACACCTTAAATCCACTTTTACTATCCATTCTTTAATAAAAAAAACTACTATAGATGAACCCAACACAAAACTTCTAGGGTTCATGATAAATGACCAATTAAAATTTGATCTGCATGTCAACACTGGCAGTAAGACAACCCATCAAAAACTTGGCCTCTTATACAGAAATAGAAAGTTCCTCTGTAACAAAGCTAAAGTCTGCCTCTCTCACACTCATCTCCTACAGCTTTCAAATCCTTGCTAACCTCCAAACCTCTCTCCTCACTAAGCTTGAAACTACCTATAACAAAGTGGCCAGATTTGCTGCAAATCAAAGCAATAAATGTCATCACTGTCTCTCTTTAAAACACTTAAACTGGCTAGAATCCCCCACTTGTTACTCCTCTCTCAGCTTCAGGTTATTGACTCTATCTTGCACCAACCAACTTTGTGTCCCAACTTGTCCCTTCTAATGTCCCTCTACACTCCTTCTAGGACTCTCCGTAGTTCAGACCAAGATTTACTACAAATCTATAAACCCAAGAGCAAAATTGGTCAAAACCTCTATAGCTATTACCCTACCATTTCTTGGAACAAACTCCCATTGCAAATCAGAACACTCAAACAACTCAAAGAATTTAAATCGGCTATCAAAGACTACCTAAAAAGTTGCAGGTTATGCCACTGTACTCACCCTTCATATCCTGTCTCCCTCTCTTATGTAGCTTGCTCTCTGCCCTCTTTGAAATTTTTATGTCATGTGATAGCTCCCTTAGTCATCTTATCTAGATAATTGCCTGTTACTTAATCTTAAAATACTTCTACTTATGTACTACCTGTCAAATCCTTGCTAACTCTAACCAGACTGGCTATAATTATTTAACTTTGCATATTGTCCTTGTACCTGTCTTAAGTTAAATATCAAATTAGCTATGTAAATAATTTTTATGCTTTTACTGTACCAACTTGAAAATGTTAATGTTCGTATATGATACTACTTTTCACTTACAATTTTATTGTAATTTTGTGAAGCTTTTCTCCTTGAAAAATTAGCTCTGTAAATAACTTTAGGCTTTTACTGTAACAGCTTGAAAATGTTAATGTTTGTATATAATACTATTTTTCACTTACAATTTTATTATAATTTTGTGGAGCTTTTCTTCCCGGGCCTCCGCTGAAAAAGAGCTATCAGTTCAGCCGGACAAACCCAGTCAACAAATGTAAAATAAATATAAAATAAGTAAAATAAAATAAATAATAAAAGACTGTAGGATCAGATGGCTAGGGCATAACCATAGCCATTATTTAGTACTCACAAACATTTGAGGGAACTGGAATGTCCGCTGAGAAGGCTATCATCTTCACATTTATGGTACACATACTCTTGAGTTCCAGTGTGGAAGACTTCAACATTTTCACTTTGTCTCTTGCTAAAGCTTTAATTCATACAGACTGTGTTGTGTGTATTTCTCACTTGGGCTATTGCTGTAGCCTTCCTTAACTCCACTGATTCTCTGACTGAATCATTGATCTGTATGTTTATTATGAAATGTGAACTTATCTTCTCTACCCTTCCCTATTGCTTCGGTGTTTCACCGGAATGTACATTTTCCAGTATAATATTCAGATTTTGTTAAATGATCAGATGTCTTTTCTTAACTGATTCTACCCTAGTGAGTGACTTCCCCCCCATAAAAGCAACTATCCTCCCCTTTTCCTTTGCAATACCATTTCCTATTGTCTTCAGCCTTTCTATATACCCTTCTTCCAAAAAACTGAGTTGTCTTTAAGAATGATACATTGATTTTTCTGTCATGCCTCTATAAGTCCAACTAATGAAGTCAGGTCATTTTTTTTTGGGGGGGGGAGGATGCATTCCACTCTGTCCATTGGGCAATAGTGTAGCTTAAGTGATCTTCCAGAGCATCTCAATTGTATTGTAGGACTTCTGACTTCCTCCCACAGCAAAGATTTGCCAAACTAGTATTTCCACTAGATGTGCAAGTCCAGTTTTAGATGGAGGTAAATGCTGCAGTTATGTAATTGTTGATGCAAGTTACTGTCTGGAAACTTCTTGTGTTCAATTTTACTTCAGTATTAACTTGCACAGTTTGCATTTGCTCCACTAGACGTGTGTGTGTATGTGCGTTTGTGTGTTGAGGGCTGTGCGTTTGTGTGTTGAGGGCTGGGGAAGTCAGGAAGAACAGGCCTCTTTTTCAGCTAGAGGCATATTGTCAGGAAATGAAGGATAAGCAATCCTCAAAAGTCAAGATCCTTCCCAGCAATAGTTATAAACCAGAAAAGCTTTCAGCTTTGAAGCAGAATTGCAAGAAAAGAGCCTACATTTTTTTCCTAAGGAGACCCTCTCTTCTTAAAAAAATAAGCTAAAAACATGCAAATTAATATTTTTTTGCTTTCCTTGCCTCTTTTTTGAGGTTTGTGGACAGCCATGCTACAAAATATAATATATTCCAATACCTCTACATCTCAAATAAAACTCTTGAGTAAAGAAGCGCATCTCTTAAAAATAGTCATTTTCGGGAAAAATGTTTATACCCGAGGAGTGATTTCATTAATCTCTACTATGGACAATAATCACAATCCCGTTCTTATTGCTAGGACTACATCTGGAAGATTCGTCATCATTTCTGACTGATATAAAAACATTTTCTGAAATGTGGTAAAAATTGTAAAGCTGGTATACCACTACAGAAAATGAAATGGAAGTCTAAGAAGCACAGAATGACAGTCATTGACAATATGACCATGTACATGTTTACTGGCTAAGCTGCAGGACATAGTTAAGGCGACTAAGCAGCTTGGTTTCTTTTTTGTCACAATATACAAATAAATCATTTCTAGTTATACTGCTCAGCTGTCTCAAGTTTTACAGACTGTCCCTCATCTTGCTTCATATTTTTGCACTGTGCCTCACATTTTTTTATTTTTTTGAAAATTACTGAGGATTGCTCTCAGTCAGTACCAGACATTAGAGTTTTGTGTTTCTCATTGTAGAGAAAATGGATGTTGATGCAAAAAATCTTGTTTTTCTAATTTTTTAAGTGAATTAGAGTAATATTTAAAAAAGGCTGTACTTTTTGACATTTGTTCTCCATTACATTTGGCTTTATCAAGAATTCTTAAGCAAAGAATATGAGAAGTATGCCCACTATCACACACCTACACAGATGAAGTGTGTCAAAGCCCTTTAAGAAAGCTGAAAATATATCCTTTAGAAACTGTAGGCACACTCTAGTCTTTCATAGGAGAATATAACACGATTGTTTCTACTAGTCCTGAAAATGATATAAGCCTGTTAGGAAAAGAAGAAAAATAAAATATCATCAGATTTTGGTAGTTCCCGAATTAACATATGCCCAAACACTGTTGCCATCCAGCAGAAATGATGTTAATATTTCAGTCATCTCAAACACACTTGCAATAAGTTAGAAATGCAACACATTATATGATACATACTGTCTTAAAACGACAATGTGACACAGTGCCATACCTAGGATGGGGAGAAGGGGGTGACCACCCCAGACACAAAGTATTAAGAGCATAACTGGTTGATCCCAATCACTGTTCAATGCATGCTAGTATTTAGAAATAAATTGTGGTATTGCATTTCAGTCAAAACTGAGTGCTGCAGTGTTATGTGCATGGTAAAAACTGTAGCAACTGCTTGCTACCAATGTAGCAAGCAACTGGTACAGTTTAAAGGAAGAACATAGTTTTTTTTAACAGCTTCTTGTCCAAGGAGTAGGATTTTTTCCATGGAAGGGTACCAGATTTGGGAGTGTGCTGCAAAAATAACCAGCTACAATTCTGGTAAGGCAAAATTCAAAGTCAATGGCAAGTTTAAAAAAAAAAAGAGTCATAATTTTTGGTCAAGTTAAACTAGTGCACGAGAAGGAGAGCGAGTGTAAGCTTAGCGAATGCACAAGTTATAATCATTATGATGAGTTAGAGCAATGTACAGCACAAGGCAAAAGGTGTAAGAGATGTAAAAGACTGACTTGTTTTGCTCTCATTTGTAAGACAAAGTTGATTATAGAAGCAACTACTGAAAATAAATCTGAATATGTTAAAGTATTTTTAGGGGATGCCATCACTACTGTATCTGATGTTGAAACAGACTGACAAGTTAAGACTCCTATTCAAGGAACTCAGTTGAGTTTCAAGATTTTTAGAGGAGTTAATGTTAGTATGAAATCATGTGATACCTGTAGAATATTCTCCAGGCATCTACAGTTGCATGAAGCAGAGACTGTAATATATAACCCTATATGCAAACTCAAGTGTTTTGATAGATTTCAGAAGTTTCTTGTACCTTGACCACACCTAGGTGGGAGCCATTTCCTGTGCTTCTCAAGGTAGAGGTAGAATTTAAATGAATGCTGAGCCTTGCCATAATTGAAAGTCAAATCAACTGACAGAGTGGTGTACTCCCATGGTCATTAGTTGTGCATGAATATGTGTTGACTTAAAAAAGTTTGGTGATGCAGTAGTGTCTGAATAGTTCATTCTAAGTACATTAGAAGACATAGAACAAAGCTTGTGGATGCAAGTGTTTTCCACAATATATACTTCCAGTGGGTTCCAGCAAATAAGCCTAGATAAAGAATGTCATAAGCTGACAAACTTCATTACTCCAGAGGGAAGATTCTTTTTATAAGGACTGACATTTTGTACAACCTCAGCAACAGAAATCTTTCAGCATAACATGATTGATTTATTCAATAAGTTAGATGGTGGTATTGTTGCTATGGATGACATCTTGGTATTTTGCCTAGATAAAAGGGGAATGATTGAAGATTGAAGGCAGTACACCAGACTATCAAAAACTGTGGTTTAAAGCTAAACCAGGACAAATGCTGCTTCGGAAAGACTCAGTTGCAGTACTTTGGCCATGGAATAAGTGCTAGTGAAATTAAATCAAATGTAAACAAAGTCATTAACATCCATCTTGTGTGACTTAATTGAAACAAGCCATAGTCACGATTAACTGCTTGGGTAAATTTGTATCAGTCCTGTCAACTGCTTTACATCCTTTAGATGAACTGTTAAAGAAAAAAGTACCCTGGTCATCATAACATACTCAAGTCCAAGCACTCAGCAAAGTGAAAAAGTGCTAATAGCAGTTCCAGTGCTGGTATACTATGATGTCGCTAGACTAACAACGGTGAGTGCAGATGATACTAGCTATGACCTAAGTGCAGCATTACTCTAAATTGATGACTTATTATCACATCCTGTTCAAGAACACTAACAGTTGCTGAACAGAAATATTCACAGCTCCACAAAAGTGCCTTACAAGTGTGTCAGTATGTGAGAAATTCACCAAATATCAATTATGGCTCAAAACTTTCCTGTGTCCTTCATAACATTCTTCTGAGGTCACAACGACTGTTAATGACACTTATAAAGTTCAATGCCAGAGCAATGCATGTGTCTAGAAAATATTAATTCCTGCAGATATATGATCTGGAATTTCTATGTGCACCTAACATTATCTGATTCCGAAGAAGACATTGCCACTTATATACAGGGCATAATGATGTCTAGAGCAGCAGCTAATAAGAGACTAGACAAGGTTAAGCAAGCTCCCAAAAATGGCAGAGAGTATCCCGCATGTGTGATCTGGATGGCCCGATTTCTTTACACAACTCCAAGCAGCTCATGCAAAAGTACTCTGCAGTCAAAATACAATCGTGAGAGCATGATGGCTTGTTGTTATTTCAAATCAGGATTATAGTACTGTCATCACAGGGAGCAGAAGTGCTACATCATGTACACAAATGTGATTCGGGTCATCAGTCTCATTAAAATGTTGACAAAGAGGGAAAATATCAGTATGGTGGGTAATATCAAGTAAGTCTTTGCAAATCTTTTTTTTCATACCGCGGCTTATAACCAGCTGACACCATCTTCTTTCATGTCACTGACCTTGTAGACCGGATCTGCCTTAGCCTCCCCAAGGATCAAATTGACCCCTGTCCATTCTAGTAAGGAAATTGAAGATACCGGAGCAGCATTACTCTGCGGCAGGGGATTGTGCTCTGACTCCCACCCCCTTGTGACAGCCGTGCCAGTTCTATGACCACTGCCCCTGGAGGTCCATGCACAACCCTCCGACTAAGCGGCTTACCACTTATGCATCCCAGAGCATCCCAGGCTTATACATAGCATACTGCAGCAAGCTTAGCCTGCTTTCCTTCCCACCATGATGTGTAAGCCATCAACAGCCAGTCACATCGATACTCCCTGTACAATCCCCACCCCCCACCCACACAACTTATGAAACACCAATTATCTGTGCTGTGGTAAGGTCTTATTTCTCTGCATTATGGGATGAAAAGAGATTGCAAATCTCGGGTCAGTATGTCAGTTTTGCATTGTGCATAAACCATCAGAGATAAGCATTACTAATGTTAACATCATTATCACAAAGCCCATATCAAAAAGTAGCTGCTGACTTGTGTGAGTTTAAGGCAAAAACGACCTCATAGTTGTAAAGTATTATTCTTGTGGCATTGAAATAATTTGTGTATGAACCACAACTAACCCTCTAATAATAACCAGGTTCAAGGCAGTGTTCATGTAGTGTGGACTGTCAATTGAACTGGTTACCATAAATGCATCCAGTTTATCTTAACTGGGTTCCCTCAGTTTGTTATTGACTATGGGTTCAACCATACTACAAACCTACACTCATTCTCTACTATCAAAAGGTGAAGCTGAGATAGCAGTACAAACAGTCAAAAAGATACTGTGGCAACCATATCCTCACAGAGCTCTGATGGCATATTGAACTACTCCAGGTACTTCCAAGTACCAAACTGCTAGGAGTTATTATTGATGAAAATCTAACATTCGACCTCCATATCCATAGCAACATCAAAACAACACATCAAAAATGAGGTACCCTCTGTAGACACAAATACTACCTTAATATTACTGCTAAAAAAGCTCTAGCATCATCTTTCCTGCTAATATCTCTACTATATGGTGCCACAATCCTCACCAATATCCAGTCCTCTCTGAAAACCAAACTGCACTCATGTTACAACAAGACTGCCAAAATTGTAACAAATTCTAAAAACTCAGCACACCACTGCTTAGCTCTACAATAGCTAAACTGGCCTGAACTCCCACACTACCTCACTTATTCACAATTAACCACTGCACATAAACTCATATACAAGCCTTCAATATGCCGCTCCCTCTCCTCCTTATTGACACCATAGCAACCTAACAGGCCACCAAGATCCAAAAACACAATGATGCTGAAAGTTGAAAAACCTAACATTGCAGCTGGTCAAATGCTGTACTCTTTTAATGTCTCAAAACTATGGAATGCCATCCCACCTTCTATCAGAACGATCAGTAATCCTGCTCTCTTTAAGAAGTCTCTCAGATCACTCCTCTCTCCTCTCTGGCAATGTACTTGTGCCAAAATAGTACCTCCTAACACCTGATCCACTACTATGTGCCTCTATAATATCACTACTTAGGAGCTCTCTCTGACTTGCTGAATTCAACTGCTTATGCCTACAAACCTCCAAGTAACAATCAAAACTGCTATCCTACTTGACTAATTCCATCCTCAATGATTAAACTGTATACAATGTTAATGTGTAATGTTTATAAACAACTTGTACCATTGTGTTTAATATTTATTCCCATGTGTTGAGACTGTATATGCAATGTATATTGTGCTTTTTCTTGTATGTACTATTAATGTTATGTGGAGCTTTTCTCCCCAGGCCTCTACTGAAAATGGGCTCATCTAGGCCCAGTAGACTTTCCTGGTTAACAAATGCAACAAATAAATAAATAAATACATAAAACTCCAAGCCGTGCCATAAGAGTAAACCCTTCACAGCTAAGGCTTGGAAGATGAATATGTACTGACATGCTAATACTAAAGTCAAAACTGACAAACAGGATGATCAAAAGGCAAATATTTGTACAAAAAGTTTTATAACCAGCAAGAGGCAATTCTGTCCACTTGGCATTAGGTGTTGCAGTGCAGAAAGCTACTGAACCAAGATCTTGCATGTTGCAAACAGAAGATGGTACTATAGCTCAATGAAAAAGACAACATCTCCAATAGGTTCATGATAAGTATCAACCTGAATACAATATTCCGGAAAAATAATCGAGCAACCTAGAGCTGAGAATAGCCAGGTCAATATCCAGTAAAACTGTTCTTGTCCTGGCAAAAGTTCTTCCTCAATAAATATTGAAGATAAGAGTGAAAGTCCTAAATTGACTGTCCATAGTGACAGACTTTGTACAATTCAACCAAAGTAATTGAGTGTGACTGTTCCTGATGCCTATTTTTGACTAATGGTAATGAAAATACTTGTTATTATAGCCTGTATCAAACCTTTCCTTCCACAGCTTCAAATTACATTTCTGTTTTGAATTCCAACAGTAATCAAGTGACAAGAAGTGGACAAAAAATAAGAGTAATGAATCACTTTCAAAATTGTGCTAGAGCCATATGGATAGCTATGTAGACATACAGTTTTTTTGTAGTAACATAACCAAGTGCTGAATGAATGGCGCATCAGTTGTACAGTTTCATACTTTGGAATTTTAAAAAGAGATGTTTTTCTTTAGGACTGATATGTGATGATAAATGAAGCAAATCCGCTAGAGTGTTAGTATACATATATATATATATATATATATATATATATATATATATATATATATATATTTTTTTTTTTAAAGCATGTTTGCATGGCGCAGCATGGAGTGCAGCAGTGCTAAGTGGTGGCAAGCCACCTGCTAGACATCTAAAAATAGAAACCGGATATATTTAATTAGTTCTGTAAAGGTCAATTCTAAGCATAACTGAGTGGGTTTGCACAGCACTGTGTAGTGCTCAGCACTGCTTAAACGTAGCACAGAGGTATATGTAATGGCATAGCGAAATTCCACATATCCACGTAGCTAAATGGATAGAGTTATGGCCTCATGTGCAATAGGTCCAGGGTTTGAATACAAAGAAGAGTAAGTTAGCATTTTTGTTTGAAATAGAAATTATGCAAATTATTTTAAATACTGGCCTGTTGTGCTCAGCTAAGCTCTGCTAAGCCCCCCTAAGGCCTGCTAAGCACTGCATAAACAAAATAATGGCTGATAATGTTTATGCACTGCTTGGCGCCACTTGGTTGTTTTGAGCACTGCTAAGCACTGCCAAACATTCAGTGTATTCCAGTTTTCACACTGCTTAGTTCAGCCACGCTGGTTTGCACGGTACTAAGCGATATGTTGCATTTTTAAATATTGCCCAATGGAGTGTAAGTGTGGAAAAACAGGCTATATTAAGCCCAATTGGTGGGAATGCAGAATAATCCATTGGAGTTCTATCTCTGAAGGATACAGTGGCAGGCATTGGAGAGGGTTTGCACTTTCAGGTACAGTATTGGGGCATTCAGGAGTCCAGGGTCATGGTCGAACTCCTTGTCAAAAACTATGAGGGCCAGCTGATGCAGGGAGGTTACCAGGGTCAAATTGCAAGGTGGAGGCCTGGGAACAGATGACAAGGTACCTCACTAGTGCAATTGGTGTCTCCCACCCATGTGAGCAGTGTCATCACCACCATGATGATCTGAAAAGATGGAAGCGGGCTATCTTGAACACCTAGGTACAAGAATTCTGGGCAGTGAATGCCCCACACGTATAGTACTATTACCTGTGTTTCACCAATATCTAATCTTGAATGTCTGCTAAACTGGTATGCTTAATGGTATGCATCTCTTCCAACAGCTGCAAAGAAGAGGGCTTGCAACATTGAGGTGCATGCCAGGCACTTGGTCAGGTTGCACCGTGAGTGTGGTGAGTACAGATGTATTTTGCTATCTCTAGTCAAATAAGCAAGAAAGAGTAAAGCATTAACTGTGATTAGGTATATAAGGTAAAGATTGTATTGCAATGAATGCAGACTTACATCTGTACTGCAAGACGTGCATACTGCCAAATGTAGTGCCATAAGTAGGGAAGACTAAGGCATTAACCATAATAAAATGTATGCAATAAAGTTTGTAGCACAGTAATTGTGGAGTTACAGCTGTATTGCAACACCTACATAATGACAACTGTTGTGCAATAAAAACTTGAAATTATACCAGTAACTGATTGAAGATTATCTCAGATAAAGTCTGTTGTGCAATGAGTGTAGAAGTAGGGCTGTTTTGTAAGAAATCAATTATGACAACTGTTCTGCAATAAAAACAAGAAATATCAGTACATGCATGAAGGCATATTTAATAAAGTCTGTTGTACAACAAGTGTAGGTTCAGGTGATACATGTCACTGGGTATTCTGCACATACAACTCTAGAAGGTGGCAGACATCAATTATGCTTATGTACAGGAGGGCAATTTAGGGCCACCAGCTAGTCACAGGGCCATAAAATGCATAACCAATGCACAGGGGTATATCTCTAGTGCTGTAAGGGGACATATTTACACACACACACACACACACACACACACACACACACACACACACACACACACACACGAACCCCTACCTATCTAGACTACACACTATAGCTTGCAATACTTGTATCATAAGCCATGGAGTTTATCTGTTGTTAGATTGTCCGCCAGTGCTCTTAAGGTGAATGACATCTGCAGGCCTTGTAGAGCAGGGAATTTAGAGGCCAGCAGCCAGTCACAGGGCCATAAAATGCATGCCATTGCACAGGGACAGCCTATATGGGCATGTTCCTAGTGCTGTGAGGGAATATACTGATACACACGCACACACACACACACACACACACACACACGCACGCACGCACACACACACACACACACACACACACACACACACACACAGTTGGATGATGTGAGATTAGAAGTCCTACCTATCTAGGTATTACACACTATAGCTCACAGTACCTATCACATGCATCACCAGTTATGTCTGTTATATATGTTGATGCAGGCACAGTACTTGTGGAGTACGCAAAGTGGCCTTGTGTTAGATAGCATGTGTGGCCTGCAGAGTGATACTGTTTGGTATTGTTATTGTATCTGGTGTGCTAGGGGTGGGATTCCTGGTAATATTCCTATGTGTGTACACTTAGCAATCTTGCCATATGTGACTGTTTGCAGTTTGATAGGTAGGCATGTGGCCAGGGACAATATGGCCTGTTCAAGGCATGAGTTGCACCCATTGTACATTACACCACCTGCATACCTATGTCTGTCTGCAGGGTGACAGTCCATAAGCACAGGGGTCTGTGGGTGAGTGGATTATGTGCTGTTGCGACCTTGGTCTGGTGCTATCAGAAAGCTGTTGTGATGTGTATGTGCAGATAACCCCAGTATTCAGGGCTATGTGGAGACATTCATACATCCCTACCCATATCTATATAATTGTGTATAACAGGGATGTCTCCCTAAATGTAGTTGTGTGTGTAAGTAGTGTAAATGTGTTATGTAGATGTATGTGGGGAGTCTATGTATTATTGTACTTTATATAGCTATATATATATAAATATATATATATATATATATATATATATATATATCTTATCACACACACACACACACACACACATATATATATATATATATATATATATATATATATATAGATATATATATATATGCCACATACTGATAGAGACAATAATCAAGCATGAGGGGATAGGGAGAGACAGAGATGTATATGTAGCTGTATGTATATACAGACATATTTCCACATAGCATGTCTTTGGGTGGTAGAGGCAACAGACTTTGGCTCAAGTTAGCTAAGTGTAGGAGCATGCTCAGTGTGATTGTCAGTACTTACAAGGTGACTCCAGGCCACAGCTACCTGTACTCTAGTCCAGGATTATTGTGTGCTGCAAGCCATTGGCTGCTGCACCTGTTACCACAGTACTGCAGTTCCCTGATATTGTCGAAGGAATTCCCGGCTGTTTGTTGACCTTAATATGTGACTCAAACTTCAGAACTGTACTGAGCTTCACAGACTGTCCAGACTTTTGCCTCACATTTTTGACCATTTCACATAACATTGTGTTTTTCTGGCAAGTTAGTGCAAATCAGTGAAGATTGAAGTAAATAAATAATGACAGATAATTAAGTTTCAGACTCCATGCACATCAAGAGAGTCATGCTAATGCAGGACCTGTTATTCTATCAACATTCTATGTAGGGGCAAATATTTAAAACCTGCCTCAATTTGCGGGCCCACTTTTATTTACTTTATTTGGCCAGATTTCCTACTTTAAGAGGTTGAGCGGTATGATGTGACTGGAATACATGGTGAAACACCACACACAGGGTGACAGTCTGCATACCTCTCCCTGTACATGTTTTTGCAGAATGCCCAGCATTTCATCCCATATGTCTGCTGTGTTCCTCATACACTTGTGGTTTGCCGGTGCTATACTGTAAACAGTGTTCTCTGACTTTTTGCACCTACTGACACATGTAAGTGATGCTCTTTAAATCCTGCAACTAATCTGACCTGTTGCAGCCTGCTGTTATACTAGCCACCTGCTAGGTTACTCAGAGTGTGCATAACGTCTGTCTGTAAGTATGGTCCTTTGTGCCCACATTCACTCTGGCTTTGTCCAGCTTTTTTGCAGTAACAGATTGAGGGGTTATGACAGCCTGTGGGACTAACACATATGAGTACTTCACATGCAAAAGGTGTTGGATGCTGCCAGAGTTGAACCATCAGTACCATCACACATGCTACTGTCCCTGGCCCAGTGAGCCACACTAGCCAGCTGACAGAAAGGTTTCATTGCTCACACTATCGACACGATAGAGGAATTGTCTGGTCTTCTGGTATATCATTGCAGACTTACTGTTACAGCAGTTGTATGGGAACACTGATGTTTTTGCGGTGAGGAATGACCAGCCTAAGCTCTGCTGGTATAGATAGTTGTGTGACTGTCCTGTGACCCCACTGTTTGGAATCTCCCAGGAATAGTGTCATGGAGTTTCCAGCCATGTGGTCTAGTGACTATTATGGGGCACATACTAGTGAACAGAGTACCTGTTGTCCCAAGTGGCTGTTAGATCTGTACAAGTAGCCTAGTAACCCACTATAGATCTCTAAAAGTAGCGCAGTAACACGCTATATATCGCCTACTATATTCCCTTGGATACAAGCAGCAGGTCCATACATATGCTACCATATTGTAGTACCCCTTACAAGTGGTGTACAGGAGAGTGACTTACCTTGTGAATGCAACAGTTGACAGACTTGTAGTTTGGGGCTGACTCTATCTGATGCATTGCAGTCCACAACCAGTACATGGTGAGGTACAGGTTGTGTGGGCTGGCTGGCATCATTTTTACTGATATGTATGTGAGTCGGAGTAAGGTGGTAACCCCTAGAGCCCAAGGTTGTCAGTGCATGTGCTATGCGTTGTCTCTTGGCCAAGGTCAGGGCATATTGGGCACACCTACGTCTGCCTACAGGGACAGCCTCAGCGGGTTCCTCCTCTCAGTCCCCTTGTGGGTGCAGCTGTGGTGACCTAGACACTGGTGGGGGCTGTGTATCCCTTCCCTTTGCTGGTTCTGGTGCAGCTGTTTCCACAGGATCATATTGTGTAGCATGGCACATACTGTGAATATCTGTGCACATGTGGCTGGAGAGTACTGCATGGCTCCAGCAGATATATCAAGGCACCGGAAGTGTGATTTTAACAGCCCAAGCACACACTCTGTGATGTTCCTAGTTTGTGTGTATGCCTCATTATGGCATACTTCAGTGGGTGTGTGTGTATATTTCTGATGGGTGTCATCATCCACAGTTCCAGTGCATAGCTAGTATCCCCAAATAAATGCCCATGTGGGATGCCCCCCCCAGCAAACATCTGGTACAGCTGTGATGCGCGCCAGATATGGGAGTCGTGACAACTTCCAGGGCTGCCAGCACACACATTCATGATAATGCTCTGGGCATGGCACACAACTTGGCAGTTGATGGAGTGGCAGCCCTTGTGGTTGACATAGATCCTACCATCTTCAGCGGTTGGTGCCTTGATGTGTACATGAGTGCAATTTATGGCACCCAGTACCTCAGGGTAGTGTGCTACATGGTAGAAGAGTCGCATGCTGCTGGCCCTCTCCTCAGGGGTGTGGGAAAATTAAATGTGCTCACTGGCATGTGGTAGCATGGCATCCAGGAACTGGTGGAGTACCCAAAGCAGATGCCTATGAGACCCCATCATGTCCACAGTTGGTCTTTGGAAAGTACCTGTAGCTAATATCCTAGGGGCTACACATGCCTTTATTTCCACTGGGATGGGTTCCCCTCTGTTGGCTCTGGGTCTGAGGTGAGGTTGTCACAACTCAGTGAGTTCTTGTAGTATGTCTCTCTCCACCCTGTAGCGCTCTACAATCTCCTCCTCATGTAGCTCCTGGGAGGTTTCCCTGGGCCTGAACCCTCTTCTCCTTCTCAGTCCAGGCCTATGGTCAGCATCAGCAGCAGCTGCAATGACTTCAGCATCTAGCACATACATATGTAGCAGACCTGCAGCAGCCCTTAGCATTCTCTAGGTTAAAATTCCCAAGTTTGTACTCCAATGTTGTAGAGTATGGGGGAAAATCAGATTGTAGGGTGTATGCATACTTTATAATGCTGTGCCATAGATGTAGCCTGTGTGATTGACTATCTATGATGAATTCTACCTGCAAGTACTTCAAGTGGTTTAATGGCCCTAGTTTAAGTGTAACAGGGCACATCAGTAATTAATATATCATTGGCTTTCTCAGCCAATTTTTTTTTTACAGCCATCCTTGCTGAGCACTACAGCATGCTGCACAAACCCGCATCGCACAGATAAACAAGGCTTAGTAGTGAGCAGACACACCCCCATGGAAGCTTATGCTTAGCATGACTGTGCACCATGCAAACATGATCAAACCCACTGTGACACGTGCCCCTAAGGTAAACAGAGCTTAGCAGTCACTGCACACACACTCCTGCTTAGCAGAGTGGTACCACGCAAACAAGCAAGTACCATGCCACTATGCCTACATGGCAAATAAGTCCGTGTAGGTTTTATTAAATTCTCCCCATAAATTATACAATGCAGTTAACACACTAATACAGTTTTGAGAATATTTTACAGTGTTCCTTTTCATCATTCACGCACACATGGACACACCCATAAACCCTTGCATGCGCACAAACGAACATGCACATAGACACACACAATATGGATGAGGTGTTAAACTGAGGCCTCATCTGCTAGAGTTAGTGGTAGCTCAGGTGGATGTAAAAGTTCCAACAGCACCTATAGAAAAGAGTAGGGGAAATTCCCCAATGCCCTGGCCAAAATTTCCATAGCAGTATAAATACCACCTCAGGCCTCCCTTGAAAAGAGGCTACTTGCCAACTGGAACTAACCTGGTCAACTTCTTCTTCTTTTTCTTTCAGCTGTTCCTGTTTGGGGACACCACAGCAGATCATCTGTTTCCATTTCTTCTTGTCCTCTGCATCTTGCTCTGTCACACCAACCACCTGCATGTCCTTTTTCACCACATCCATAAACCTTATCTTAGGCCTTCCTCTTTTCCTCTTACCTGGCAGCTCCATCCTTAGCATCCTTTTCCCAATATACCCAGCATCCCTACTCAGCACATGTCCAAACTAACACAATCTCACCTATCTGGCTTTGTCTCCAAACCAGCCAACCTGAGCTGACCCTCTAATATACTGATTCCTAATTCTGCCCATCCTAGTCACACACAATGCATATCTTAACATCTTTAACTCTGCCACCTCCAGCTCTGACTCCTGCCTTTTTGTCAATGTCACCATCTCCAACCCACATAACATAGCTGGTCAAACTACCCTCTTGTAGACCTTCCCTTTCACTCTTACTGGTACCCGTCTGTCACAAGTCACTCTTGACACGCTTTTCCACCCACTTCACCCTGCCTGTACTCTCCTCCACACTCACCATTGCTCTGAACTGTTGATCCCAAGTATTTAAACTCATCCACCTTTTCCAACTCTACTCCCCTGCATCCTCAGCATTCCTCCATCCTCCATATTCACACACATATATTCTCTTAGTCCTGCTGACTTTCATTCCTCTCCTCGTTAGAGCATATCCCCACCTCTCCAGGGTCTCCTCAACCTGTTCCCTACTCTCACTGCAGATCACAATGTCATCTGCAAACATCATAGTCCACAGGGACTTCTGTCTGATCTTGTCTGTCAACCTGTCCATCACCATTGCAAATAAGAAAGGGCTCAGAGCTGATCCTTGACGTAATCCCACCGCCACCTTAAACACATCCGTCACTCCCACCTCAGACCTCACCTCTGTCACACTACCCTCGTACATATCCTGTACCACTCTTACATACTTTTCTGCCACTCCTGACTTCCTCATACAATACCACAACTCCTCTCTAGGCACCCTGTCATATGCTTTCTCTACTTTTCCATCAACACTCCGAGAGCAAACATCGCATCTGTAGAGCTCTTTCCTGGCAGGAACCCATACTGCTGATCACTAATCTTCACCTCCCTTCTTAACCTAGCTTCCACTACTCTTTCCTATAACTTCATGCTGTGACTGACCTGGTCAATGAAAGGAATAAATAAATAAAATAAAACAGGGTTTAAGAAAATATTTGTGACACAAGCATTTTACTGACAGAATAGTAAGCTTAAGGTCTTAGTGTCTTAAATTTGTGCCAAAAGCTGCAATCAGGAAACATGTCTGAACATGTTTGTAGGTGATAGGTGTCCTTGAAGAATACATTTCTGAAAAGTGTGATTGTGGTGTGTATTACAGAAAGAGAATGCCCTTTGACGGGATCTGTCACAGAATAGCATTCCAGTATAGCTTGCTCTTGTGGGCCTGACATATGTTTACCGTATTGAAAACAGAGGTAATCCAGAAGGTTCAAGTCAAGTCTGGTATCCCACCTGTGATCTAGAGAGTGACAGAACTAATGAGAAACAGAGAACAAATGATTAGTCCAGATAAAAATCACTTTAGCTAGCAGAGCTAAGAGACTCTCTCTCTCTCTGATACCCTCACTGTGGGAGGAATAAGATGTGTTGTTTCAAGTAGTTTATTCAGCTTAGTATATGTATGACTGTAATCTGTGGTTTGTGAATGATATCACCATGCACTATCCAGAGAAGGAGTGGATTTGTCATCTATGGGTCACCCCTTCCGATTCTCTGCATTTTGTGGGAGGCTTCTGCTGATATTGTTCAAAACTATTTTACATTGTGTAAAATTATAACTATTAATGAATTGTTTCCATGACAGTTCTTGCATACTATCAGTGAGTGCATTCATATTTTGCTAGCAGCTTGATTTCCGATGTACTTTTCTGATGCTCATGGTGTACTCAGTAAATGAGTGTTACTTTGTGTAAAATGGCTGTACAGTGTTCCTTCCTTCTGCGCTTAATTCAGAAGGTTTCAGGACAAACAGTTATAGGACTTATAGTCAGGAGCTAGTCCTGGTGACTGAATCAGATGACAAGGCATCCACTGAAATGACCACTTACTGAAACACCACACAGATTGCCCAATACAAAAATGACATAAGCAGTGGACTATGTGGTTTTGTATGGGACAAGGTCTCCTGTGCCATTCATCCCCTGCTATTTAATAAGTGAGATAGAACAGTCTTGAAGAAAGACAAATGGCTGATCACGTATAACAGCAGACATTTCCTTGCCTCTTTTCTTTCATTATCTCCAGTTCAGAAAGCCAGTAGATCCTTTCATGATTTCCAACTCAAAGAAGCCAATAGTAAAATAATGTTGTTTGGTGATACTGCCTTTTGTTAACCAGCAATGTGAGGCAAGAAGGATATTCAATATTATGGACTGATGTATTGCATTTTGATCACTGAACCCATGGTAAGTATCCTGTTTCCCCTGACAAATGCATTAATGTCTAAACTTAACAGTGTTTCCCCCGTGACAGAGCCAGGATGCTTTCGCTTAAAATAAGTGATTGTCTTAGTGTAACCTTGTACCTTTCCTGACTTTCAAAGTTCCTGTCAGAATTCCAGCGCAGCATTGCAGCAGATGTTTCATTCAGAGTGCAGGACTGCTGCACGATTGGCTGGGAACAGTGTGAAGTATGAAAGTATAGGTTAATATCAGCAACAGAGGGGAGGCAGAGGTAAAATAATTCAGCTGTTGGAAACCCTGCAGTATCTCAGACCCACTGGTGTGACACTAGAAATACAAAATGTAATAGTGCCTTACCTCTGTTGCAAAACAATTGCAAGAAATGTGTAGAGTTCCCCTCTTCCCATTATAAAGTAAACTGAGATCTGAAATAATTTAGCTGTTGCAAATTCTGCAGGAGCTTAGACCCCTTGGAACATATGACACTAGAAACAATAAACACAGTAGTGCCTGCTTCTGTTGCAGCACAGGTTAATATGAAGAAGAAAAGGGAATTTTATAGTTACCCTGCTGCCACCAGTAAAAGTAGGTCTGCTGTCACAACTTCCTTGATATAAATACAATATAGCTTAATTTGCACATGTGGAGTCTTGGTTCTACACCTCCCCCCATGACCTACTTTGTTAATAATCTAATAAACTTCATAACCATATCTCCTAATCCTTCTCAAGTGATGTCTGCTGTTAAAAATTCAGCTGCAGCAAATGTCAAAAAGACATTTTCATAGCTTTTTCTCTGCAGATTGTTAGTCCACTTGTATTCCTGAGGCTATGTGCAAGTGGGTGTATTTTTCAAGGGGGAGATACTTGGGTTTTCTGATACCAGAGCTGTTCCTGCAAGCCTCAATATTTTTTCTTTGGGTGATTTCTATTTTTGAGGTGTGAGATTAATGTTTTTTTTTTTTTCAGAGAATAGTTCTACAGTAAAAAAGATGAGAAATGGTTAAAATTTATTTCGTGAGGAATTTGAACTCCCAGCTAAATAAGATTCCTGGCAGAGACATTTGTAGGTCAGACACAGCCCGCCTCACTTCTACTTCTATTTTAGCACATTCCCTCTGAGGCCTTCCGAGGGGAGAAGTATTGCATTAACTGTTTCTTGGGTAGTATGCTTTTCTTGCTATAATGATATCAGCACCCCATAAGGTCAAGATTTTCTTCTTTTACAGAAAGGGCAGCTCTGCTTGGACAGCTAAAGACATATTTCTTTAGTGAGTAGGCAATTTTTATGTTTAGCAGTAAATGGGGTAGGAGATTCCAGGCTTAAACAAAATAATCAGGTGCCATGGCATCATCTAAGGATAATTCAGATCTATTTTTCTGTACTGTTTTATTTTTATTCATATTGTTTATGTATTTCCTTTCTGTTTGAGAAATATTTCCACATAACATGTTATTGTCGCGGAAGCCTTTGTGCATGCTTTGTACATCAGAATGGGTCTATAGAGTCAAGAAAGAGTTTTGGCTTGTAAATTAATTTCTTTGATGCATGCTTAGGCTGCAATTTTTCTTTCCTTTTTTTTTTTTAAGCCCATATTCATCATGCATGGGAAGTCTATTGATAGGTACAGGCTTAGCTTCATTTGGACATTAAACACAAAATAATTTCTCTTGCTGTCTCTCTCAGGCACACATAGTATCAATACAGTTCTTGAAGAAGGAAGAATTAGCTAAGTAGTAAGGTGATTCCTAAAATGGCTGCTCCTTATATGTTGAAACACATCACTGCACATTACAGATATATATATATATATATATATATATATATACCGTTTTTAGTTGTACTCTTAGAAAAATATTTCATATATATATATATAGACTTTGTTTTGTATTTCCATTGATAATTTCAATTAAACACTAGGACTGGTAACATAAACTCCTTTGCCTCCCTCCTATGTCATACCATCAAATTGATGCAGGTGAAGGGTCACACAGCAGCCACCACCACCTCTTGCTATACCTTGGTAAAAAACTTACTTTTGAAATGCTCATTTCAATAGCAGCATGTCATGTAATGGAAAAGATTTGACTAGTTAACTTGATTTGTCTTTCTGTGCTTCATAGAAGGGGTGAATTATCCTGCACTAATTACATATTAGTCATGTAGGTGGGGCAGTCAGATAAGGATATGGACTGGCACACCCAGCAGTTGACTGATGGATGAATGGAGGTATTCAACCTCTGTCTATGAAATTACACACTACCCCAAGCCATTGGAAAGAATGTACAGCTGAAAATCTCAGCTGCTACGGCCTACCTGACTGCGGGTGCATGTAGTCACTTAAAGTGAATTATAACTGGATGAGGTCTAATAGCCCTTTGTTAGAGCTCTGGTTTGTGAGGCTGTAAATGTGTAGGACTCAGTGCATGGGAAGTCTATTGATAGGTACAGGCTTGTCAAATGAACCTGTGACAAGTCCATTGCTATGTATATACTATCCAGAAACTGGCTGGCCTGGAACAATAAACTTTACAAATGCAACCCTACCTCTGCACAGTTATATCATGTGTTTATTTTGCATATACCAGTAGTTACTATTATATTCCTTATATGTATGAAGAACACACTCTGAAATAAACTGCAAGCCTAATGTTTTGACCAGACCTTTCAAATGACATGGAAGTTGGCTTCCAGGGCTTTGCCTGAGCCGCCTTTGCTGCTGGTGTTCTAGGTTTGAATACTGTGCAAGGAAACTGGAAAATGGACTCAAGTGAATGAATCCAATGGCCAAGGGTCAATCTTTCCTTCCTAGAGAGAAATGTGGCCTCATGTTATGCTCATATAAAAACCAGCAGTTGCTCCAAGTTAGCAGTGTCAGCAGGTGAATTGTGAATATAGCATCATGGTATATAGATCATGGATGGAGACGTTGCTGAATTCTCACTGTTAAGAGAACTAGGTTTAGAAGTAGGAAGTAGCAGTGGTTAATGTGCTGTCACATTTGCCTCATGCTGTATCTCCCAGCCCCAGTTTCTGACTTTAGCCCTTTTGCCTGTGTCTCCTAACATCTGTTTCCCCTATTGAGCCTGCCTGGTGGGAGCACATATAGAAGAAATAAATAGGGACAGGCTGGAAGAGTGACTGGATGTAGAGATCAGCTGGGCAAAACAAATAGTAGAAAAGTGCTAAGAGTATGGATAAAATTGAAAACATGGGTTAAAAGAAATAGCGCTTGAAACAGTGCAGTATCCCAAACCTACATGACAGATGGATTTTGATTTCTTCTTCCACAATTCAGTAGAGTTGTATAAGAACTTGAAGGTTGCTGTCCATTGTGTTGGCGACTAGCTGTCAGGTGGTCCATGATTTTCTCTGGCAGGAGAGAGTGATTTCTTTTGTAGCTACATGATCAAAGGAAACAGCCTATCTATATGGTCAGGGCTTGCAGTGCTTCTATAAAAACTTTTAAGAGATGAGATGTTGATTACTGTGATGGGGAATCAGGGGTATTATCATCATCATCATCATCAACCCTTTCTCACATTTTTCTACATGGGGTCAAGGGGGGTCATCCTAACTGTAGCCATCACTGTGGATTTATTGCCATACTCCTCCCTTCTTTAGTGGTCATGCTTGACTGTAGCAGGGTCTTCTTTCACATAGTCTATACATTTCTTTGCTGTATGCTGTCATTTCCTCTTACCGTCTTCCTGTCTCTCCCAAATGCTCCTCACTGGATCGTCTTCTGCTTTCTGGTGAAGAAGAGTCAGGTAGGTAGACATGTGGCATTGAGTCAAGAGAGATGGCAACAGTTAATGCAACACTCCAACCCCATTTAGAAAGACAGGGCAAGTGTGTGCTGATTTTTGTGAACCGTGCATACACAGTGTGTGTCTGCTATGTGTCAATGCACCATACAAGCTGGACCATATCATTACTTTGTTAAGGAGAGCTGAAGGAAAAGGTTAGGAAAATTGCAGATGTGGATAAAGTGGTGCTAGATTGCCCCTCGTCTCTGTTTATTTTAGGTAACAGGAAGGGAGAAGACCAAATAAGTAGGACTACCTTGTATGGCGACAACCACAACTCATATTCTATGCAGATGATCAAGCAGAAAAGCTGATGCCCATAGAATACAAAGGGGCAGTGCATCATCAGACAGGAGGGCACTAGTGATAAGCCCATTGTGCAGCGTCAGACAGGAGAGCACTAGTGATAAGCCCATTGTGCAGAATCAGACAGGAGAGCATTAGTGATAAGCCCATTGTGCAGCATCAGACAAAAGGGCAGTAGTGATGAGCCCACTGTGCAGCGTGAGACAGGAGGGCACTTGTGATAAGTCCATTCTGCAGTGTCAGACAGGAGGGCATTAGTGATAAGTCCATTTGATATTTGCATTAACATTATCATCCTCCTCGATGGCTTCTCACTTAAATATCTTACGGCTGACAATCTGGAGGAAACTGTCTTAATATTTGTTAATTTTACTAGTCTAATAGGCATACTAGATGTGAAGTGCTCATCTTCAGACTTGTATAACTACAAAATACTCTGGGCTACTTTACAGTAAATGGATAACAGTAGTAGATGATTTTATTCTTTGCCCAGAGAAAGATCTCTGTGATGTACTTCATTTCTGAAGCATACACTCATACTAAATAGCACAGTAAGTAATACACAAAAAATACTATAATGGCTGGGGTAAAATGCTGAAACATATGAGCAGCAGCTTTAGGGCTTGAAGGATAAACATAAATCAAATATTTCTGGCAGTCTAGATCCTAAAGATTTCTAGTCAAAGAGCACACTGAAACTTAGGAACCTTGTTGCATAGGCAAGGATTGTCATGTGAAAGAAGCTATTAAGAATTAATTAGCAAAAAAATGCATGGGCAACAGACAAGTAGTTAGTAATATAGTCAGGCTGTCAGAACCAGTAGACAGAAAGCCATAAGAGAAAACCTAGAGCATGACACGCTGCATTGATGAACACACAGCAGCATGTTTAAATCAGTGAATGTCTTTTGGACACAGGAGAGCCTGCTCCCTGTTGTGTTATCTGCCATCTGCAGATGTCACAAGACATCGTTGTTTATTATAAGTATAACACAATAATGAAATTAAGTCTGCAGCTGAGGATGGCAGATCCTTAAGGGAAGAAACTGGGTTTTAATTTATTTGTTTTTTTTATATTTTCCTATTTGTTAAATGGTTAAGTGAAATAATTTTTCACTTTATTTTCAAACATGTCCTAGGTAACAAGTCCAAAGCAGAAACTATATATTTGTAGGATTGACTGTAGTCCGCATTTTGGATTTCAGTTGTCCAGATTTCTGCCTTATGTTTTTGGTATGTTCCTCATAAAATGTTGTTTTTTCTGGCAAATCATTGAGGACGGAAGTAAAAAAATAATGACAGACATTTGAGTTTCAGATGTCGTACCCTTGAGAAAATTCATGCTAATGTAAAACTTGTCATTCTGTCAACTTTCTAGATTTGTAAAAGAGCAACACTTAAATTGTCCCTATTTGGGGCCTTTGTCCCCCATTATGTATGGCTTTGTGCAGATTTCTTGCTGTAAGAGGTTGAGAGGTATGGAGGTAAAAGAAAACTGGGGTATTGAGAAGAAGAAATCTAGGTGGAAATAGGAAGAACAAGAAAATTCCACACAAGCAGTAACAGAAGGCCAGGATCAATAACTGAAAAAAGGGGAAAAAAATCACTGTTCCATTGTTTAAATCTGTGCAGAGATGTTAATGTGATAAACCCTCCCAGTTGTAATTAAGATTGTAGTATGTTTTTCGGCTGTAAATCATGTATAACCATCACTTAGTGAAACCAGAGCACATAATTATTTAGCTAACTGCTTTACTCAGTTAAGTATATGCAGAGAAAACTCACCTGAGAAGCTAGCCAGCCCAAAGCAATTTAATGAGGTACTTACCAATTAAAGGAACAGATGCTGATACAATGCATTTCCCTTCCTTATAAGAAGGAAGGCCATGTTTTTTTTCTTTTACAAGACTGTTAATGGTGGTCCTTATAATCTGAATTCTAAGGAAGCTTCAATATCCGATTTGAGCACTATTTTTTTCCTTAACTGGGGCATTTTGATCTGCAGATCACAATAAGTGGTAACACTACTGGACCAGTTACTACAGCAAGCAACAACTTGGGAATAACAGAGGGATTATGCAGCATTCTGTATAATACATTCCTTGATCCGGATACCTGATCCCTCATGTGATCTGTGATGCCCCACCACTGGCCCAGTAATCAAGGAGCCGCAATCCTCACCACTAGCACCAGTAGGGGACATACACTGGAAGGTTGCCAGGTACACACACAGTATTTCCAGATGCAGCTCACTGCATGAAATGCAGTTTCCCTTAAGAGCACACAGAGACCACAGTAAGTCTGGGGCCATTTTCTCCCTCTTTCTCCAGATTCCCAATATGACTCCCACTGGCACAGCTATAGGGCTGAGATCTCAGCTGAGTGGCCAAGCCAAGACCTCCAGCAACCTCTCTGTCCAGCCAGTGCTTTGTGTTCCTGCCCAAGTAGCTGACACACACACTCTTTGAGGTTTGATTTACACAGACACACCTGGGAAAGGCTGGCACATGTTTACTAGGTATGCCCTCTTTGGCCCAGATTATAAGGTAGTTGAGATTTGGCTGGCTGGCTCCCTGTAGCCATAGATCCCTCTCAGACTCCTCCTGCTTCTTATTGCAAATATTTAACACCAGGACCTCTCTATCATGGTAAGATGCCATGGTGTTAACATGGTACAATTTGTGCCCAAGCCTCCTGCCTACCAGTTCTACCATGTAGTTAATATCACTGACCTCCCTTACCACTTTGAAGGGTCCCTCCCAAGCTGTCTGTAGCTTGTTGTATCTGAAAGGAATGAGAACCATGACCTGCTGTCCCACAGCATACTCTCTAGCTCGAGCATTCCTGTCATACCAGACCTTTTTCTGCTGTTGAGCTTCTTCCATATTTTCCTGAGCCAAGCCCATGAGTTCCTTGAGCCCTGTCCTGAGATTTAGGACATATGCTACAACAGACCCCTTGTGGGATTCACACTTATCCTCTCACTCATCACAATCAAATCTAGAGGTCCCCTCAACCTATGCTCATAGAGCAACTCAAAGGGTGAAAACCTGTGGATTCCTGGGGCACCTCTCTATAAGCAAACAACAGATGGGGCAAATATTTGTCTCATTCCCTCTTACGCTAGTCTGCAAATACCCATAGCATGGTCTTTAGTGTAGAGTTTAACCTCTCAACCACATCATTAGTCTGGGGATGGTAGGGGGTGGTCTTTAGGTGCTTCACACCACAGTGCTTCCACAGACAAGCCAGCAGGTCTTATATGGAATTAGCACCTCTGTCAGTCAGTATTTCTTTTGGGAAACCTATCCTGCTGAAAATCTCTAACAAAGCATTTGACACCTTTTCTGCCTCAATGGAGGACAGAGCCACCACCTCAGTGTATCCGGTAGCATAATCTAATACCGCTAGGATATACTTTCTTCCTGTGGAACTTGGGGTACTCAAAAGCCCCACAATATCCACAGCTACCCTCTAAAATGGCTCCTCAGTCACAGGCAAAGGCATAAAAAAAGCCTTGACCTTGTGTCCTGCCTTGCCTACTTTTTCACACTGGTCACATGCCCTGCAGTACCCTGTTACATCCCTGAAAATCCCAGGCCAATAAAAGTTCTGCATGATATGTCTATGTGTATGCTTTATGCCCATATGACCTGCAAAGGGACTGTCATGAGCTATGGCTAGAAGTGCCAAATGATAGGCTCTGGGCACTATCAACTACTGTATTATCTCATCCTCTAGCCCTCCCTCAGGGGTCCACTCTTTATACAGTAACCCTTTGTCCCAGTATACAGATTCCCCTTTTCCTTGACAGTCAGGTGCCTCGCTGTCTACATCCCTCAGGCCTTGCAATGTAGGGTCTGAGAGCTGAGCCTGTCTCAACTCTCTCTTGGCAACCCTTCCCAGATCCCCTTCCACTGGAAGTCTAGTATCCTCTGACAGCACTGCTTCACTGTCAGCCTGGGTGCTACTACTCAGCTCTGTCCTTGCAGTCACTCTGTCCAAGGGAACATCAGTACCTACCAGGCGTTGTGGTTCACCTTCAGATTCACTGCTACAGGGTAGCTTCCTCTCTGAAGTAACCACCACACCAGTCCTGGCTTCAACTGTGCAGTCTATCTGGGTGCCCCCAGGCTACCAGACCCACATGCTTGTCTTCAAGCCTGACTGCATGTAACTGCATGCACATAAGGTACTGCATTATCAAAATCATTGCCTGTCAGGACATCTGCAGGAATATCATTGAACACACCTACTTTCTTGCTTCCTTTTCTACCCTCCCAGTCAAGATGAACCCTAGCCAAAGGTATTTGGAATGGGATCCCTCCTAAAGCTCTGACTGTAGTAGACTGCCATAGCAAGTAGTGTCCTCCTTAACCATTTAAGGCTTCACAATGGTAAGGTTAGAGGGTGAATCTCTCTTAGCAGTGTTCTGTTTCCCATCTCCTTAGGTAGGATATTACCTCTTGTGGTAGTTTGGTACCCTTGTTGTCTCTAGACAACTAGCTGCTGGCATTCTGTCATTCCCACTTACTGGTTCTCCCACCTTTTGTTCCCCACCTTGCCTCCATGGAGAACTATATTCTACATAGCCCCGCTGGTTGCATTTAAAACATTTAATCCTTGGTTCTGGCTGTGTACCTGGACTAGTGTCTTCCCCTACTACTGGTGGACTCTGTTGGGGTGGTCTAGGCTGCCCACCATGGGTTCCCTTACACCCATGAGAAGCACTGGGTATCCCTTTGCTGTGCAGTGATGCCTTTCTTGCTAGGTATCGGTCTCCCTTTTCCACCAACTCATCTGTCTATCAGCTAACCAGATCCCCATGTCCTCAGGCAAAGTGCTAAGGGCTTGGTCCCTCACCAAAAGTCTGCCAGCCTTCAAAAGTGGTGACCTGACACCAGCCCACCCATCTATGAAATAGTGCTTAACTGAGCAATATATTCACACACACTTTCATCTGCCTTGCGTCTATGCTACAAAAGTTTTTTTTTCTGTAAACTTCAGATGTTAACTTAAAACCTCTAACAGTTTTTAACTGTATTATAATTTAAGCAATCAGTATCAGACAATTTTGAAACAGCAGTTACAGCTCTACCATGGAGTAAGGGGGTCAGGAACCGTACCCAGAGCCCTTGGTCAACATTATACTGTTTACATACCCATTCAAACATATGAATGAAACTATCAGAATTATCACCCTCTGTACATTGTGGAATAAATGTACTGACCTTTGTTGTTTCTGTGGTGCAATTACTCCCTTCCCCATTACCTCCATGACCCTGGCGAAGAGTTAGCATCTCTTTTTATGGTGCCTCTTCCTCTTATTTTCTTTATCTTCCAGATGTCTCAGTCTCCCTGCTGATTGTAATTCCATTTGTTTCTGTTTCTCCTTTTCGTTAGCCTCCAAACACCTCAGTTTCTCATTTTTGTCAGCTTCCAGATGCCTCAGTCTCCCTGCTGATTCTGTTTCCAAATGCTTGGCCTCCAGTTCAAGCCTCTTTAACGCCAGACAGATTTTTAAGTCCTCTGTGGAAAGGTTTAACTGTCCATTTTCTGAGAGTTTGTTCATTCCCAAGGCCAGTCTGATTGTCCTCCTGGTTGCTGGTTTATGATGCAGCTGTGACTAAGGCTGCAATCATTTCTGCTTTAGTCAGGTTGGCATGCACCAGTGCTTTGTCTTGGCACATTTCAGCCAACTGGCTCCTTGTCAGTTTGCCATACTCCTCTGCTGACATCCTTGCCTGCTCTCCTTGACTAACTAAGCTAACAAAAAAAAAATAAACCTATTGTGTTATGAAACTCTGAATGTTCACTGTTGTGGCTGACTGAGATTACAAACACCTTCTTTAGTGACCACTATTTACAGGTTGCAGGAATTCAATATCTATAACACTGAGTCCTAATATGTGTATTCCCCACCACTGCCAACCAATACATGTGATGTGGATATCCCACTACTGGCTATCAATGTATGTGATGCCCCACCACTGGCCCAGTAATCAAGGAGCCTCAATTCTCACCAGTAGCACCAGTGGGGGACATACATTGGGAGGATGACAGGTACACACACACAGTATTTACAGATGCACTGAGCTGCATCAAGTGCAATTTCCGTTAACAGCACACAGAGACCACAGTCAGTCCAGGGCTGGTTTCTCCCTCTTTCTTCAGATCCCCAATAAGACTCCCCACTGGCACAGCTATAGGGTGAGTTCTCAGCTGAGTGGCTAAGCCAAGACCTCTAGCACCCTCTTTGTCCAACCAGTGTTTTGTGTCTCTGCCCAAGTAGCTGACACGGGTCTATATTGCAACATTGAATGCTTAAAACAGCGAACGATGTTACATCGACACATTTTCTGCAAAAGCTGAAAATGTTGAATCCACAGAACAGTGATTTCTTTCCTAGAGAAAGAAATCACTGTTCCAACCCCCGCAAAAAAAAAAAAAAAAACATTACACACTTCCAAACACATACACACATACCCAATCCTAATTATACCCCCCAAAAAAAAAACAGTAAACAACTAAATACACATATGCACATAACCCAACCATACATTTAATGAAAAAAAAAAACAGTAAACATTTTAAACCATATGAACTTACCTTAACCCGCACCCTAACCCTAAGGTCAGTAACTGTTGCACAATCACACTTGGGAGCTATACCGGACAAGGGACCACACTACACTTCAGAACATGGCAAAACAACAAAGCGGTCAAGTGACTTCTTTCCCAGAAAAGAATTAGCTGAACAGCTGCTTTGCTGTTTTGCCTGTTCGCTCTACATGTGTCGACAAAAACGCATTCGACATAATGCATTTTCGTTGTACTCATAGAAACCCCCTGACACACACACTCTTTGAGGTTTGATTTATAGACACACACACAAACACACACACACCTGAAAAAGGCTGGCACAGGTTTATTAGCTGTGCCCCCTTTGGCCCAGACTATAAGGTAGTGTTCACTGCCATCAGCCACATCCTTATCATCTACTTTAAGGCCCTTAACAAAAGGTGCCCAATCTTATTGTGTAATGTTGCTATCAATACAAATGTTAGTTTGACCAAGAGCAAGGCTATTAGGAGTGGCCTACACAGTGTCACCAAATAAATATGCAAGTAATCTCAGAACTTAAATATGTCTCACAAATATCAGTCACAATGAAAGGTTTAAATATATTTAATAATAAATAATAAAAGAACAAGAAAATATTCAGTGTGCAATTATAGTAACATCAGAGTTCAAAATCACAGAAAATATTTAAAACAACATTGCAGGACAGTCTCAAATAAGTAAAGAAAAACATCTAAATTAAGCTTTCTTATATTCCTGACTATATCTAGAAAATTACTATATCCTAGTTAACTTACATACAGAGCAAGCAAAGCAAATGTGTGGTGAATGGATCTTGTAGCTGTTGTTGTCAAGGCAAAGAAAAATACAGAATACTCAGTTTATGTCAGTGAGTTCTTACATGAATATCTCAAATATTACTGCTGGGATAGCTTGCAGGATGACATAACTTCTTGTCATCTGACTTTATCCCAGGTAAAACCCCCACTGATTCAGTTAGTAGCATCTACCTGTGAAAATACATAGACAAGGCTTTTCTTAGATATAGCCATAAAGTAATTTAATTTCAACAGTTTTTTTCTGAAGTTTTGCAAATTAACCTTCTGTATTCCAGTTTCCCCCTTTAAAATACACAAATCTAAACAGTTACAACAGTGTATTCACATTTCTGCTATGTTCCAGTAGGGTACACGGTGAATACATTTTTAAAGCTCAGCACTTTACAACCCTTTTCACCACACACTTCTGAACCAGTAGTGTGATATACACATAACATACAGTTCTAATACACTTGTAACACAAGCATAAGAATCCTGTTGATATTCACAAATGACAGATAATTATTTACAAAATTCCAGATAGCTGGGCTGGCAGTATCTCCTTGTATAAAATGATGCATATGGTAGCTCCAAATATGGCCCATGACTTCATTTTAGACCATTTTTAAAGTGTAACCTTGAATATGCTTATATGTTTTTTGGCTGGTTGGTTCCTTCTTCTTGTTTTCTCTGCCCATAGGCCGAGCTATTGATTTGCTGACTGAAATCCAGCCAAAATTTCATAGGCCTTTTATGGATTGGTCATCATTCCTGACTAGCTTTTTTTGATTGGCCCTAACCGTGAAAGCGGAAGTGGCAGTAGCCGCGAATGCAGACGGTCTCTGTTTTTTTAGTTTTACTCAGGGTTCATTCTAGTCTTTGACTGAACTACTAATTGGCTGACTGTTATCCAGCCAAAATCCACTGTTTGATCCTAACCGCGAATGCGCAAATGGCCATACCCGTGAATACGGACAGTCTCCATATACTCACTAAAATCAGTTTTATACCTGCCTACATTCTTAAGTAGCAATGCATTATGTTTACCTCCAATGCATTAAACACATTATTAGTTAGTACCCTTTTTTTGGCTGATTGGCTCTTTCTTCTTGTTTTCTCTGCCCATTGTCCAAGCTATTGATTCACTGACTGAAATCCAGCTGAAATTACATTGGCCTTTTGTGGATTGGCCATCATTCCTGACCAGCTATTTTGATTGGCCCTAACCTCGAAAGCAGAAGTGGCTGTAGCAGCGAATGCAGACAGTCTTTGTTTTTTAGTTTTACTCAGGGTTCATTCTAATCTTTGACTGAACTACTGACTGGCTGACTGTCATCAAGCGAAAGTTCACTGTTTGGTCTTAACTGCGAATGTGGAAGTGGACGTAGCGGTGAATACAGACGACGATCTCCGTTTTTCAGTTTCATATAGCATTTATTGTAAATTTTGGCTCAACTACTGATTGGTTGATTGTAATCTAGCCAGATTTATTGGTTGGTCTTTAGACTTATTCAATATTTTGCCTGGCCATAGCTGCGACTGCAAACGGCTTTGCACTGAATTTCATGACTGGGTTTTTTATATTTTCCTTTTGGAAAATCCATTGTATAGCCCATTAGAAGTTTAACTAAGCGCCGACTGGCTCTAGATGGGTTGACCATTATATTCATCACTTTGTTCAGCTTTGGCGTGACCGCAAATGCGGACGATTTCTCTTTCTAGTAAAATTGTCTAACCTCTGTCCGCAGCCACGAAAGCGTGTGGACTTAAGCACTTACATATGCATAATTCATAAACCAGACATCTACATTGATTATTAATGTCATGAAGACTGTGGTTATTGATTTCTATGTATTGCATGTCATATGCATATATATTAATTCTCACATGGATTCCCATAGTGAGGTTTGTCTTCTAACAGTTCCTTTAACGTTGCATCTATGAGGAAAGACACCCTATGTCATGGTTGATGAGGTTTTTAATTAGATCCAACATGTGTATTTATTGGCGAGGTAACGGCAACACATATTTTGCATGCCCTATGCTTATATATGCTACGTAAATTCTATAAATTATGAAAATCTTAGTTTTCTTGTTAATTGTTTTTCAAATTATGGCTAAAATGCTGTGGGCTTAACTACAATTCGAACGATTAAGATTCCACTCATTTGTTCAACATGACCATAGTTTTTTACTTTAGTTCTTTACTATATAATTTATATATATATATATATATATATATATATACATATATATATATACATATATATATATATATATATATATATATATATATTATATATTTTTATGTCATGCTGCTCCTAACCAGGAACTATGCTTTGCCTAACTCTTTTACTATTGGTCATGATTAGGATATTTAAACCTCTTTTTAACTCAGGATTGATCAGATGTACATATTGCCATCATACTTACTGGTTTTACGTCTGGTACTCCTGATTTGTCAATGTTTGTAGGTGTGTTAGTTGCAACTAATATGATTGGCTACTCATTGCTATTTTAACCAGTATGGACCTCTGTACTTTATGATCTGATGAAGGCGAAGTCGCCAAATGTGGTCATCATTGTACTTAGGCCTTTTGTTTGTTTTCTAAATAAACTACGTTTTACATTTATGCTCCAGTTGCCTTTTTACACAGCCTCAGCCATGGTGCCACTTCAGGATTTTTTATTGTTTTTACATGGTATATAGTGGTGGCCCTAGACATTCCTTAATTTTACCAGCTGCCCAATTCACCCTGATAGTCTCTAGGTAGAACAATCTGTCCCACAGCAAACTGCAGTAAACGCCAATGTTATCATTGAAGAGGCAAGTTTGCTTGCTTCAGTAGTTGATCTTGTGCATGGTGCGTAGTAGAAGATATAATATGGTCCAACCTAGATGGCAGTGCCCAGCCAAGGATCCATGTTTCAGGCAACCAGTTGGTTGTTACATTTATGGAGTTCCTGTGGAGGGTGTTTCTAAAGTTTGGCAAATAAGGCCAACCACTAATGTTTGTTTGTGTCTTTCGGCTTTTCCCGGTCAGGGGTCGCCACAGCGGAACTCCAGTCCGCTAATGATTGGCAGTTGATTTTTACATACCGGCTTGCCAGGCCTGACGCACAACCTTCAACGAAGGTACGCCCATTCACGCATGTCTCCACGCAGAAGACGCTCTAGTTGAGAATCGAACCGGACAGCGTTTTACTGTGAGGTGAAGGCCAACCACTAATAGCCTTGTAAAAATATGTAACTTTATTTCTTAGAAGGTGGGGAAATACACTATAGTGCTATGTTTTTACAGCTCGTTTTTGTATTTTTGCTGTGTAGATAAAAGGGCCCATCTTAGAAAAGCAGCAGTAAGGGGAATTTTCCTGCATGGATTCAACATGGAGAGCAATTGTTTTAGCTCAATACAGAGAGTAAAGCCTTCCTCACAGATAACAGCTAAATGCATGACAATCCATATCAGTCTCAAAACATCTCAGTTACCCTGTGAGTAATTCTTTTCAAATAAATTTAGGAGGAGTGATACTGAACCATTTAACATTTACTACCATCCTCCAGGACATGTGACATCAGCCTGATAGTCTATATGGTGAATAATCACAGACTGCCTTAACTAGTATGTTCAGACCATAAATGTGTCAATACAGTGTCAAATGTTGCCAACTTGCTCTTTTTTTTCCTCAAAGGTTTAGTCAAACTGTCTTTTCAGCAGTGATTTCTTCACTCTCAGTAATATCATGTTCATGGATAGAGAATGATGGGTAAGTAAAGCAGAAGCTGGTTATACTAACTGAAAAAACACACAATGGACCGCAGTTGCACCACATGTTGTGGCACTAACGTATCTGTTTCTGCCTGATCATCTTCTTCTTTATTCACTTGTGAGGCCTTGTGCCTCAATAGTGTAACGACAGTATGTGAACCTTATTTAGAAGAACTTACATTTGTGATGTAATACACAAAGTCATATTCCTACTCCATAGCAAAATTATGGAATAAGCCACCCCCTCTATTACATTACTCGATTCCACAAAAACCTTCAAACAGTCCCTAAAAAAATCACTCTGTTGAAAACCAAATTTGCCTTTTTCCCCAAACCCAAAGACCCCCACAAAACTAATCGTGGGACCCTGCTATACAAGTTGACTCTTTTGTCCTTAATGGACAACTATCTAACCAATCTAATGTCTTTAATTTCTCTACATAACTAATCTTAGTCTCCTTCACTGTCTTGTTCTTACAATCAGTGGCTTAACTTTTATCCTGTCTTCTACCAGAGTGCAGTAAAGTATTGGATTGTTATAGACCGTTGTTCCTACAGTGTACAATATGCTATTAAGTTGTTGTATATACAGTACCAAGACTATTGTTTAAACACTTTACATTGTTTATTATTAAATACTAAGATTGTAGAAAAAAACAGATTTTTTTTTTCAATTTTCTTTTACTGTAAATAGTATCACTTTGTAAAATCTCTACTATAACTGGAGCTTTTCTCCCTGGGCCTCCACTGAAAATGGGTTTCTGACCCAGTGGACATTCACAGTCAACAAATGTCAATCAATCAGTCAATAAATAAATAAATAATAAATATATATCCTACTGATCTTTGTGAAGGAGCATAAAGGTTTTCCAAATGTATCAAACCATCAAACTAAAATAAAAAAGTAGTACCTGGCAGTTGGAGCCTCTCAATAACCAGAGAGAGGAGGAAAATAAAATCACATTTAATAATGCTCATGAACATGCGCAAGTAAAATCCAATTAAAATTCAAAATTCGTTAAGCGCTTTTGTCCTGTAAAGCAAAATACTCAGACTTCATCAGAACAATCATTGTGTTAATAGGATGGTTTAAATAACTTTGCATCACTAAAAACTAGCTGAATTTAAAGGTGTAAAGACCCATAAAAATCTAAATAAATATCAAAATTATAAACACCAAACTGTTACATAAAAACCCTCTAAACATGTAAAAAAATCAATTTAAAAGAGTATTATTAATAAATGTGTATGTGTAAACATGTAAATATAAATTTTTGGTGTATATAAAACACAGTATTGTGCCTTTTTCTTTAATAAGTTACAGAATGTAAAAAAAATAAATCAGTAGTACTGGTGAAATACTTTCACCCAAGTAGTCATCTCAAACTTTGGCTGCCCCTTAATTTAAGAACCAGAAGCACAGAAATGTATTTATTGATCCCTGTATTGCAACTCGTGTCTCATCTAATTTGCCAAAGGAATTCCCGATATTCTAAAAGTGTTTCCTAAGCACCCCCTCTTGGGGTGGGGGTTACTATTTACAAAATTTCAAACAAAACTTGTTAAGTTATGTACAAAGCTGTGAGTGCTTGTATAGAGCATTTTTTGAGTTTTTAGTACATATATCATACAGGTGCTCATAGAGTCCCCTTTTAAGGGCCTGTTCAGTCTTTCAAACATAGAAAGTGAGGCAAGTAATACACTTGGCTAAGTACACCACTCTACTGGTGTTGCAGTTATCTCATCAAAACTGAACATTTTCCTTCAGGGTGTTATCTAAAGTGATACACTCTCCCTCCATTATGTAAGAACAATAAGAACAGCTCCCACATTTGGTAATACCCTTTACATCCCCCCTTGGGAGCGTTTTGAGAAGGTGTTGGTCTTTCTAATAAAATTTTAATGTTGTGTGGTCTGCTTAAACTAGAAGTTTTTTATTCTGATTCCTTCTGTTTTTTTTTTTTTTCTTTTTCCTTATTTCAGGATTTTCTAGACAAAAATATTTCTTAGTACATCATTTTGACCACCCCTAAACCTGCAATTTTGAGATAACATCTTTAGTTAAATATGCAGATCATGACAAATTCCCACACCATTCAAAATATTCTGCCAACAGTAGCAAGCTACTGCATAACTTTAGTTACTTCAGTAAATATTAGACAAAGACTAGACTTGCTGCCTTTTTGGGTTACTTAGGCTTCTAAGTGTGGTGGCCACAGTGGTGCAGCGGTTAGCATTCTCACCTCACAGCAAGAGGTTCTCCAGTTCGATCCTCGACTGGGGTGCCTTCTGTGTGGAGTCTGCATGTCCTCCCCGTGGTCACGTGGGTTTCCTCCAGGTGCTCCGGTTTCCTCCCACATCCCAAAGACATGCTTCAGGTGGATTGGACACTCTAAATTGGCCCTAGGCATGAGTGCGTGCATGTGTGTGCCTTCCGTGGAAGGTTGGGCGCCGGGCTGGCAACTCGACACTGTGAAAATTCTACTGCCAATCATGAGCGGACAGGTGATCCGCTGTGGCAACCCCTAACTGGGAAAAGCTGAAAGAAGAAGAAGGAGAAGAAGGCTTCCCAGTAAGTCAGGTACCTTCTCCTCAGGTGTGATGAAGAGTACAGAAAAATGTGTCTGTGTAAGAATATTTGTCTGGAAGTTCTATTTGAACCTTTCACTGTACATTATTCAGTTATCTTTTGCACTGTCAAAAGCATCAGTCTTTCCAGTTTATCCAGCCAGATTCTCAGTGACTGTCCTCACTGCCACTGAAGTGTTTTTCTTACCTGTGAAGCAGCAATCATCTGTGTGGTATCAGCAGAACACACAGATCAGCATTAATTTATCTTACTGCTTTACTCAGCTGCAGAAACAGACTGGGGAAATTCTACATGATAAGCCACCTAAAAGCAGATGAATAGGATACATAGTCAGTCAGGAAAACAAACATCAGTACACAGCAAGGAATCTTCATGCAGTAATAGCTCTGTGCAGGATGTACTTAATCTCAAACATCTGTCTAATGCAGTTCAGGTTCATAGGTTCATAGGTAGGTACTAGGCTATTGGCCAGAGGGCCTATATAAGCCTAGCCAAAAAGGTACCCTGGCTTTCTCCACCCAAGAAAATTATTTTCCTGTGCCCCTGTCAATCAGAACCACAGAGGTGATTCCCGGGGTGTTTCCTATTTCTCATCCAGTCATCAAGATTTTTCTTGAAGAGTGCTAATAAGGAGCTTTGTTTTATATAGATAGATAGTTTGTTCCAGAGTATGGGAAGTCTCTGGGACAGGAATCTATCCCCCCAGCATGTTCTGTTTATTGTGGTGACAAGGTTTAGGTCCCTAGAGCGTGTAGATTGGAAGGATTGGGATTTCTTTAAGTGGAGCATGTCCAACAGCTCTGAGTCTGACATAGCTTTGAATGGTAGGCAGAGATCACCTCTGAGTAGGCGATATGCGACAGAGTAAAGCTGGAGTTTTTGAGACAGTCTGCGTAGAGCATCTGTTTGAGGCTGGTAATCCTCTTTGTGAGATATTTCTGTGGCCTTTCCAGTTGTTGTAGATGTCTTGTGAGGTACATACCAAAAGGGGTGTTGCACTCTATAATGGGTCTAATGAGTGAAGAGTAGAGGGGAACAATGACCTCTTTTTTCCTAGATGAGAAATCCTTTGTGATGAGGTGTGCCACATAGAAGGATTTCCTGACTACTGTGGTGATGTGATTATCGAAGGAGAGACTACTGTCCACCTGTGTCCCAAGGTCTCTTATCACACTTTTGGTGTTAAGTAGACTATCACCTATGTGGTAGTGGTGTTAAGTAGACTACCACCTATGTGGTAGCTCATGGGTACAGAGTTTTTACTAAAGGGGATGACAATGCACTTTTTGGCATTGAGCTTGAGGCCATGGCTTTGACACCAGGCATCTGTCTCAGTGAGGCCCTTTTGTAGGATGTCCACATCGTTAGGAGTTTCAGTTATGGCTCCTAGTTTACAGTCATCTGCGAACTTCATTAGCCAAAGACCTTCTGTGATAGCATGTACTTCAGAAAAATAGATACCAAACAGGAGAGACCCAGGACTGAACCCTGTGGTACTCCATTTGTCACTGGTCTGAAGTCGGATTTGGGGTCTGCTACCTTCACAGTGTGGGCTCTGTCAGTGAGCCAGTTGGCAACCCATCTTGTGACATAGTGATTTATACCTAGTTTAGTGAGTTTATCTATAATTACAGAGTGGGGGATGGTGTCAAAAGCTTTGGCGATATCTAGATAGGCTGTGTGAACCACCTTACTCACATCTACAGCTCTGGTGACTGCTTCAAAGAAGTTTTTCAGGTTTAGAAGACATGATCTGCCTTTTACAAACCCGAACTGGGTGTATTCCAGAGTTTGGGGATTACCAATGTCTTTGTTTATAAGTTCCATGATGATACATTCCATGGCCTTGCAGACCATGCTCGTTAAGCTAATGGGGAGGTAGTTCCCGGGGTCCGTGGTGGCTCCCCCTTTGTGGACTGGGATAACCGTCACTGTACGCCATTCAGTGGGCACAAAGCCTGAGGTGAGGCTATGACTGAACATGGTACTTAGGTAGGGTGCCAGTTCATTCTGTAGTTTGTGTAGAATGCAGCCTGGGATATTGTCAGGTCCCGTGGATGTTGTGTTCTTGGCTTTGGAGAGTGTAATGTGTTTTTTACCTGTGCAGCCGTGATTACAGGAACTTTCCATTCTTCCGGTATAGAGATGGGCCCTTTAGGGGTGAGAGGGGGGTAAAGTTAGCACTGAACCTATCTGCCAGGATGTTGACAATGTCAGTTGGTTCTATATATTTAGTGCCATTGTGCTGTAACTCAGAGCAGATCTGAATGTTGCCATTGAGATTTTTGACATAGCTATAGAATGCTTTGTGGTTGTCTTTAGAATCAGTTGTGATTTTGTTTTTGTTACTAGCTTTGGAATATTTTATAAGAGATCTCAGCTTCTTACTGAAGCTGACCAGGGAGTTCCTCCAATCATGGGATTTGGAGTTGTCAGACAGGTATATCTTCTGTACTTTGGCAATTCTAACTTGCAAAGGACAGGGTTACCTTCATTTCGTAGAAAGCTAATTTGACTGACAATCATTTGACCGAGACCAAATGACTGAAACTTTATTATTGTTTGACTAACAGTTCATTTCACTGACAATTGGTACTGGCAGTGTCTAGAGCACTGCAAGGCAAGTAAAAGGAATATGTCCTTTTCCCCACTGTAGTGCGACCCTGGAGTTAGTATTTATAGTTGGCGGTGTGTGTGGGGGGGCACTATATGGCCAGCTTGGTGGATGTTATTACTAAATTGAAATTGTTCACTAGGAGACTAAATGTAAGAGTGTTTTTTAAGGACCAAAATATTGAAAGAATTTGAACCCTAGGGAAATTTTAAGAAGAAACGTTGCTTTAAACCCCCTATGCACCCAACAATATCAGCATTTGAAGGGGCATGTTCATCGGACTTATATTCTTTAATGTACAATAATAGTAGTAAGTTAAAGAAACACTATAATATAAATAAAGATGAAAGTAAACTAATTAAAATGTTTCACAATCATGAAATAAGAGTGATGAAGCCTGATAAGGGGATGTTGTATTATTTAGTAAAATGGATTATATAAATTGTTTATTGGGGATATTTTATGACACTGATAAATATCATGAAGTCTCCAAGAATGAAATATATATAGCACACAGAAAATTCAATTATTATTAGAAGATTCTTGTTCCAAGAAGTAATTTCTGAAGAATTGCATGAGTTTTTAAAAAGTAAACACATATTAATTCCGGTGGCTTTTGGCATGTGGATCAACCCCCTTTTAGAGTAATAATATAAGCGCAAAATGGCCCTACATATACATTATGTTTTTTTATTGATAGGATTCTTAAAAATACCATAGCACCATTAGAATACATGTTTAAGGACTCTTGAGACCTTTTGTCTAAAATTGAACATGGTTGGTATAGTGAACAAGCGAGTTTTGCAACAATTTACATTACTGACCTATTTACATCTATCCCCCACCAGGAATGACTACAATTGCTTGAAGAAGCAATTCATAGCCTGACTAGTTTGGATGAAACTTTGATTAAATTTATCATTTTGACCATGGAAGTAATTTTGGTTAACAAGTATAACAATTTTACCTTCGAGGGGGCTTATTTTAAACACCTAAAGGGAGTGGCTGTGGGTGCAAGTTGTGCACCCAAATTTGCAAACTTAGTTTTATATGCATGGGAGGCTAAATATATATTCAAGTGTGATTTTTTTCAAAAAATGGATAAGTTATTTTCGGTTCCTGGATGGCATCCTTATAATCTGGAGGAACAAGGATGATATAATGAGTCTTTCTTGGAATATGTTAACAATGTTATATAATTTTTAATGATGAGGTTATTAATCATTTGGACATCACCCTTAGTAAGGATAATAAGAGGAAGAAATTACAACAATATATAGAAAGGAGACATTTTCTAATAATTACTTAGAGTTCCATGGTTGTCACCCCGGGTACACAAAACAAAATATATATATAAGGGGTAACTGGTCAGGGCAGCATGTATGTGCTCTGAGTTGGAAATGTTTGAAAAGGAAATAAGTCAAGTTAGTTCAATGTTTATAGAAAGGGTGTACCTGAAGAAATGAATAGCTGTTATAAGTAGAGAATTGAAAGGTGGTTGGGGGACAAGGTTCAAACCCCCTTTAAGTAGTAGGGAAGTAATAAGGATGGAGAACAATGATGAAAATGGAGGACAGCATACAACAATGGGGATGGTGATCCTTTATGCTTCAAACAATAAGGATATAAAAGACGTAGTGGAGAAAAATTAGACAATGTTTAAGAGGAACATGGAAGTTATGAAATATGTTGGTGGTGAACCAAAATTTATATTCGGAACAGGTAGAAATTGTAAATCATTGTTTGAGCAGAATTTAGTTAGAGATATTGCACCTATTAAGGGGACTACCTGCTGCGGAGCTTGTAATCAGTGTTAGTTCATACTTAAGGAAAATACTTTGATTATGTAAGGAATACCATTTGAACTAAAACTGCAAAAGGGCAATTGCAATACTAGAGGCATTGTTTACATTGGAATGTGTGTGGGATGTAGGTACTATTACATCAGTAAGACAGAAAGACAATTTAAAAAAAGAATATATGAACATGTATATGCCATACAGAAAGCCAACACTAGCAATGCCTTATTTAGACATAGTATTGAGTGCCCAAATGTTTCCAGATTTAAATCTGGTATATTGGAGGTGGTTCCTAAACACCCCGGAGGAGGGTGGTGGGAATTGAACTTAGAGCTGATGGAATTACAATGGCAAATTAGGTTGAATGCAGGTAATGCCCCTGGGATTAATGACACTATGTCCCTACTACCAATACTTAAAAAGAGAGCGTTAAAATTATGACAATGTTTTAAGCTCTACATATGTATAGGGATGGTAGTTTAATATTTTAGTGTTTTATGCAATATTTATTTGTATAATAATGTCATATAGTATGTTAACAATATGTATTATGTATTTATAGCAACATTGGGATTATTAATATATTTATATATTCATATATGCATATTCATATGTACAGGTTTCATTCACATATTGATTTTTATAATCACTGGTTTTATTATAGAAGTTTTTTGTTTTTATGTTTTATTTTAATGTTTGACAAGTATCTTTATGTAAAATGTCAATACACTTGATTTTTCAGTTATATATGTACTGGTCACTTTAAAAGTTTAATTAATTGGATTAACAAGGTGACTGGTTTTGTATATAAGGAATGTCTCAGTTTTTTTATGGCTGTTCTGATTAAGTCCCATTGTTAATGCTGAGGGACGAAAGTGCTTAACAGTCTATCAGTGAATTTTGTTAATAAATGGATTTTGTTTGCATAAGTTTTGGATTGAAGTTTATTTTTGGAGTTTGGTGGTCATTTACCCTGACTATGTGGGACAACACAGGAGGTTTTTTGTGTTATGTGTTTTTGTGTTTTTCTCAATGACATGAAATTTAAATTTCTCAGACTTTGGCAAACCACAGTGTGCCTAATCAGGGCACTTCATTAACCTTATATTTAATTAGTCATGTATTTCTATAAATACTTACCTAAGTGCATGTGTAGTTTTTTCTAGAGTCCCTGATAGGACATGCACTGAGCAGTGCAAACTATGAATGGCATTCATGCACAAGTTGCCTAGACCACAAAGCTAAACAGGCTACCTTGTGTGCTAAGTAATCATGTCTTAATTCATAGAAAGCTAGCTGCCCAGCAGCACAGCTGCACCACCACTGAGCTCTGCCTTATGTAAATGCAGTAGCTTGGGGTGGGGCCAATGCTAATGAGGCTCATAGTAAGATTGATACATTGCTCAGTAAGGAAATGTGTGTAGTATAAAAGTGATACAGCCTGAACTATGCAAGTTACCTTAAGCAGCAGAAGTGTATGCCCTTAGTCAGAAAACAGTCTGCAATGGAGCAGCAGAGCTGTGCAGATGAGAGAACCAGGTAAGCAGTAATGCGCACGCGCGCGCGCGTGTGTGTGTGTGTAAGGGAGTTTGTAAGAGTGTATACCTGCTGGAGGGCTCCTAGAGCAGAAAGGAAGAGGCCTAAGGGGAGCAGCAGCAACATGGAGGAGTGGAGAAAAGCTAAGGGGAATTTGGAGGTGAAAAGTGAGAATTTGAAGAAAAATGTATTCGTTAAGGAGCTTCAGAATGTAAATAAAGATTCTCGTATGGTGGATGTTACAATATTACAAACGAGAAGCATTTAGCTACCTCCATGGAAAAGGAAGTAAGTGAGCCAGTTGAAGTGTTGCACGTACCTTTCAACTGTCCAGATTTTTGCAGAATGTCTATATTTTTGCCCTATATTTTTGGTCTATTTCTCATAAAATTGTGTTTTTCTGTAAAGTCACTGGCAAATCATTGAGGACAGAAGTCAGAAAATAATGGCAGACAATTGAGTTTCAGGATTCATAGCATTCAGAAAATTCATGCTAGTACAAAACCTGTTATTCTATCAACTTTCTAAGTTTGCAAGAGCAGTATTTAAAAAGTGTCCCTATTTTGAGGTGTTTGTCCCCCCATTATTTGTGGCTTTGTCCAGATTTCTTGCTTTAAGAGGTTGAGAGGTATGGTATGATGGTGCGGGTAACACAATTGGCATTAGAAGAATTTGAGATGATATGTTGAAAATAATTGAGCAGGATGATCAGTTCTGCTGTTTCATTGGGTGGGATGGCAAACAACTTTTTTTGAAGTTCTGAGGATGGTTATGTGGAACAATAACAAGTTGATGTGGCAGCATCAAATGCAACAGTAAAGACCTTCTGCAACAAATGACAAAAAGTAAACGACAAAAGCAGCAGCAAACTGAGAAGATGTCTGGTTTTCTGGCAGCAGATAACGCATTCAGTAAAACTTATACAGTGGTGATAACAGGCGAAAAAGGAGAGCAACAAACAGTAAGTAAAAATGTTTTAAAAAGAAGAGAAGACCAACAGTGAGAATGAGAACAAAATATGACCCCGTAATAGACAGGTATTGTGTATGGGACAATATGACAACTCTTCTGGGTTTTAAAAAAAAAAAATCAGTCTTTTATACATATTGAGAGAAAGGCTTTTTGTGACTTTGAAACTAATGGAATGATCATGAAATTTCTGGAACTGCATAACAAAAAGGACATTTATCCATGAAACACTTATGTGTTTTCTGGTAGTAACTTACATGTCAAAAAAATATTATTTTGCAGTTTATAACTGACAAACTGGAAGATGACAACATCAAAAAATGCATGCAGGGTCTATGAGACACTGTTGATATTATTCTGAAAGTTAGAGATGAGAGAAACTTCTGGAATGGAGGGTTGGGGTACAAGTTGTTTTGAAATGTAAAAAAAAGCATGGTTTAACACTTGCCAAGTGTTACTTTTGTGGCTGGTCATACAGGGACATTAAGATATGCTGGACAGCCTTTATTATATTTCTTTTGTGGGAACTTTTCTCATTTAATTAATGACTGTGACAAAGTACAATGTACAGTGTAACCAATGTGGAGAGAAGTGATATACAGCAAGCAGGTGTGTGCTTAAATGCAGGTTGTGTAAAAAAAAAGGAAACCTTTGGATGGATTGTCAAGAAGAAATGGTAAAGAATGCAAAAGAAGGGAAATGTAAGAAAACATATACGATGGAGGACAAGACTGTAGGGGAGAGGGGGAAATAGGTGAAGAAGAAACTGTAGAAGAAAAAGAAAAAAATATGGAGGTGAAAATGAGGAGAGAGAGAGAGAGTGCATGCAAGAAGAGAGGTCAGGAAAAGGGATTGATACTAATAATATTTTTGAAGTTCAAGCCAGTAAAAAAATCTGATTCTAAAGAGCAAGGATTATTTGCATATAAACCCAGAAAAAATATTCCGTTGAGGAAAGATTAAAAATATTTCTCCTAAACTTAAAAAGAATGAAAAGCAATTACTTTAGATTACTATCAGTAAATGTGAACAGTATTATTAACACTTTAGGAAGGACTGGGATACTGGAGTGGTGTACTAAATGAGATGTGGATGTTATTCTGTTACAGGATGCAAGATTCCTGACAAGTGAAGAAAGACTGCAAACTGAAAAATTGTGAGGTGGAAATATTATATGGAATTTAAGAACCGAACGTTGTTCTGAAGTGGCTGTGCTGTGCAAAAATCAGTGAAAATATTGCATCATCGGTAAGGATGGAAATGATAATTGTAGTGGATGTGGGGTGAAGAGAACATGTTCATAGATTTATAGCATTATATGCATGTGTAATTAGCAAAGAGAGAGAATCTGTTTAATCAAATGTCAGACTGTGGTGAATTATAATTGTAGGGAACTATAAATGTGATTTCAGAGGAAAATGTAAAAAGAAAGGGAAACGTGTAAAAAAATAAAGCAATTGATAAGTTGTAATAATCTAACTTTGTAGAATAAAAATCAATGTACTTATAGAAGGGGACACTTGGACCAGAAAGTTTGAGGGTAGCAATCGGGCTTTTCAGACCATTTAAAATATGTATGGAGGGGATGCGAAAAAGGGAGTATATTAAAATAGGAAAGGGAATTAAAGGAGTGAGAGACTATGGAATGTAATTGGAGAGTGGGAAATATTGCAGTTATGGAAGGATCATATAACCATGAAGGACTTCTATAAAAACTGGTCTGAATGGTACATTAAATCTAAAAAGACGTATAAATATAAGAAAGGAAGAGAAAGTGAGGTATTGGTAAATGTATAGAGATTTGTTAGATAATTCAGAGAGTAATACAAGAGAGTATTATGATATGAAAAAAGTAACATATAAAAGAAATCTATAAAAAAATAAGGCCTGACTATTTAGGCAGAAATATTTACAAGGGAGAAGGGAGGAGGCATCTGCATATTTGGGTAAAATAGTAAAGGAGGATATTAATATAATGAGACAAATGGAAAATATAAAAGGAGAGGTAAAAAGAACACAGGAGCAAATTATGAGTATTGTAGTACATCATGCTATGTATAAGAGTAAGAAAAAGAAAAATAAGAGAGAGTGAAAAGTGAAAAAAAAATCAGAACTAGTTAAGGAAAATTTTGAAAAAGAAATTCCTATTGGTGAATTGGATGAAATACTTAGGAAAGTAAATGCTGCTTCAGTATCAGTCCCAGATATTATAGGGTATGGAATGTATAAGAAATTAGTGGACTGGCAAAGACATTTTGTAAATGTACTGAATGAATGGTTGAAGGAAGGGATTATTTATGAAGAGTTATGCAGTGGGGTATTAACATTTATATGGAAGAAAAATGAGAAAAACGAAATTAAAATTGGAAACCCATCACATTAAATAACAGAGATTATATTTTTATGAGAATAATACAGAGGAGAATGGAAGAAAGGATGAGAGATATTATGGAAGGAAATATATATGGTATAAAAGAGAAGGGGTGTCAAGAATTGTTATTGGTTTTGCCTGAAATTGTGGTTGATATTATAAGTAAAGGGGAGGATATGAAACTTATGGTGGGTGATATTGGCAAGGTATTTGATAAAGTAGGATATGATATTTTATTGGATGTTATGGAGAAATATGGAACAGGTAATAGAATTAAGAGAGTGTATGTCAACATATTAGAATAACAGAGTGGGAGTGTTAGTGAATGGCAGGTGAGTAAATTAATATGCATGAAATGTGGTATAAGATCAGTATGTCTCATGAGTGGAATACTGTTTGTACTGGTAATAAATATGATAGTGCATGAAATAGCTTATATAATGAAAGATGCTTGATATGTGATGTAAAAGGAAGTGGTGGTTCCAGTAGTTTTAACATAACAGAAATTATATATTTTTAGTTGCTAAGAACCAAGTATGGATGAAGGAAGTGTTGGTTTGTCTGAATGGATGTTTAAAGGAAATAAAGATAAAATCAAGGGTTTGGGTGATATGATGAAACTTAGAGGTGTGTAGTTTTCATTGAACAAGGTGTCTTTACTAGGGATGAAGTTTAGGAAAAAATTATGTAGTTATGATGTAATGTAAGGACTTGATAAAAGTAATGAAAGAAATATGCCATCCATTGTGGAGGACTTATAGATTAACATTCAGGAAAAATGTTTATTTGGTATAATCTGTATTAATGGGAAAATAACATATATGGAAATGTTTCTATGATCCAAGGAAAATATGAAAAGAAAATTGTGCAATTGGTGTTTTATTTCATATGGGGTTCAAGATTAAACACATTGAAATGAGGTGTGTTCTGTATGAGTGAAGATGAAGGGGGAATTGGGTTAGTAAATCCAGTTGTTTATTCTGCTTCTTTAAACTTGTATAGAGTATTAAAGTGTGTATAGAAAATGCAAAATTAATAGTGAGAATCTTTAAATATAAGGGAAAAAAACATGAGATGATTAGAATAAGAACACGAGAAAGAGAATATGTAAATGAAGAAATTCAAATTATCAAATAAAAATACTAACATGGAAGTAAAAATTGATGATACACAGAAAGATAGAAAGATTTGATATAATAATGTGATGAAACAATATTATTATATAAATCCATGGAAAAATTTACCAAAAGAAGTGACTAAAGCCATTACAGTCAGGAAAAAAACGGTATACCAAGATAATAGAGTGTCAAGATTTTCTATACAGATTAGTAGTCAATAAGTTACCAGTAAAGGGTAAAATACCATATAAAAAGAAATATAAAAAGATATTAAAAGATATAAAAAGAAATATAAAAATATATAAAAAGAAAGTTGAAAAGTGTGTTTCTTTTGTGGGGAGGAAGAGACAACAGATAATGTTTTTTGGAAATGTAAATGAGTGGTAAAACTCCGGAAAAAGTGTGAAGAAAACATTTTTGAGAATATTAATAACATAATATATATATGTGATTTATGTTATGAGGCAGTGCTACTGTGAGTCCTATCATTCCCAATGCCATGCGTTAAGACTAGTATTAAATTCTGCACAGTACACTTATTTCCATATAATAAATAAGACAAAAGCGCTAAAGTACTACAAGAGTTGTTGGTGTGATTTACTATTCTTTGAATGCTGTTATTGTCACAAAGTTAATTTCTTAGTTAAAATGTCTTCTGTTCGTTCATTTTTTGAGTGCGGTTAATTTTAGTAGATATATATATATATATAGAGAGAGAGTACCGCGGTGGTGGTGCTGCGATAGCGTTGTCGCCTCACAGTTAGACGTTGCCCATTCGATTCTCAGTTAAAGCGTCTTCTGTGTGGCAACATGCGTGAATGGGTGTTCCTTCATTGAAGGTTGTGCGTTAGGCCCGGCAAGCCAGTACATAAAAATCTACTGCCAATCATTAGCGGACCGGAGTTCCGCTGTGGTGACCCCTAACCGGGAAAAAGCCGAAAGACACAAACAAATATATATATATATATATATATATATATATATATATATATATATATATAGGTTCATAGGTTCATACTAGGCTATCTGCCCTGGGGCAATTATAAGCCTAGCCCGATTCTGTATGGCTTACGCCACCCCTTGATTTGAGTATACTGTGCCCTTTTTAAGGTTTAGTTTACTGTGCCTCTGTCTGATAATGACACGGGAGTAATCCCTGGGACAAACCTACGATCCCCCATCCACTTATCGAGATTCTTCTTGAAGAGATTCAGTAAGGTGCTCTGCCTCACATGAACTGGAATTCTATTCCAGAGCGAAGGGAGCCTCTGGGTTATGAACCTGTCCCTCCAGCAAGTTCTATTTATTTCTGTGCTGAGGTTCAAGTCCCTCGAGCGTGTGGCTCTAAGGGATTTAGATTTACTGAGGTGGAGCATGTCCATTAATTCTGGATTTGACATAGCTTTGTATGTCAGGCATAGATCGCCTCGAAGTAGGCGGTATGCAATTGAGTAGAGCTGGAGTTTTTTTAACCGAGCAGCATATGGCATCTGTTTGAGACCCTTGATCCTCTTGGTGAGATACTTTTGGGGTCTTTCTAATTGCTGCAGGTGTCGGGTAAGGTACATCCCAAAAGGGGCATTGTATTCTATGATGGGCCTGATGAGGGATGAATAAAGGGCACGATTACCTCTGTTGATCTAGATGTGAAACCCTTCGTGATGAGGTGGGCTATGTAGAAGGTCTTTCTAACCACTTTGGCAATGTGGTTTTCAAAGGAGAGATTGCTATCAACTTGGGTCCCCAGGTCCCTAATAACTTTCTCTGTACTTAATGGGTTTCCGCCTATGTGGTAATTTGTGGGCACATTGTTTTGCCAAAGGGTATGACTATACATTTTTGGAATTTAGCTTTAAACCATGGCGCTGGCACCAGTTATCTGTCTCTGTGAGACCTTTTGAAGGATGTTTGTGTCAGCTGCAGAGTTGATTATGGCGCCCAGTTTGCAGTCATCTGCGAACTTGGTGAGCCATAGTCCTCCCACGCTTGCCTGTACCTCGGAAAAGTATATACCGAACAAGAGTGGTCCCAGGACAGAACCCTGTGGGATGCCACTTGTGACTGGTTTCGAGTCTGACATGGCTCCAGCAACTCTCACTCTGTGGGTTCTGTCTTTGAGCCAGTTTGCGACCCATCTTGTGACATAGGGGTTTATATTTAAGCTGGATAGCTTATCTATGATGCCTGAGTGGGGTATTGTGTCAAATGCCTTTCCAAGGTCCAGATAGGCTGTGTGGACTACCTTCCCTTCATCTATGGCTTTGGTGACTGTTTCAAAGAAGTCAACCATATTTGAATATGTACAGATATTATACGAATGTGAAGAAAGAATATGTGAGAAGGTAATTAATTTATTTAATGTAATATGGATTATTTGGAATGAAATAGTGAATTAAATTTTGTTTAATGGAAAATGGATTTTAGCAGATATATTGTGAAAAAATCAGGTTATGGTTGTGGAAGAAGAAGAGGGGGTCAGTTATTAAAGAATAACAATGAAGATGTTATAAGAAAAATAAATAGTAACAAAAAAGAAATGTGTGTATACATGCCTGTAACTATGTACATTTTTAAATATGTAAATATGTAAATAATGGGTTTTTTAGTTTGTATAAAATGAACGACTCCTACTTTTGCTGATAAGCACCATGGGATCTTGTACAGCCACCTGAGTTACCATCAAATCAAGCAGCTGTGACCTCCATCCGAAGGACAACTCATTCCTTTATGCTGTACTCTAGTGTCAGTAGTCAATCTACCTGGAGTGGGAACAGAACCCACAACCTTCTGCACCAAAGGTGTGTGTGCTACTTTGATGAGGCAAATGTGTGTAAATATTTCTGAATTGCTCCATGTTAAAGGCTATCTATATCTGTATTTGTGTGCATGTCTGTGTGTGTGTGTGTGTGTGTGTGTGTGTGTGTGTGTGTGTGTGTGTGTGTGTGTGTGTGTGCGCGTCTGTCTGTCTTTATGCATCACTGTGTAAGTATGAGTGAAACTGGGTCTTGTCTGCAGTGCTACTGTGAGTCCTATCATTCCCAATGCCATGCGTTAAGACTAGTATTAAATTCTGCACAGTACACTTATTTCCATATTGTATGTCATGCTTCTCTTCCTATCAATTCAGAAGTTCTAAGTAGTTAACATGTGACATACACCCCATACCAGTGGTGGAGAGTGACCTAGCACCTGTTACACCCCTCCCCCATATGGGTGCATTGTAATTCCATGCCATGAGCACTAGAGTCCTGTTTTTCAATGCTTGCATGTTTTGTGCCACACTTTATGTGTGGGCATACAGCCTGTAGTGTACTCTATGCTTTAGGGCATTCATGTACTTTGCCATAGTGGCCATTACCCATAAGTCGATGAGGGTTCACAGCTTATTTATAATGTGTATGTACACTTCAGTGATGTTTTATGGCTTGGATATACAGCTGTTTTGCCTGCTGTCTAGGTAGCCATCCTGTGCCACAGCTGTATCTGGTGATGTATCTGTGCAGGCGGTTCCTGTTGCATAACTTCACTGTGTCCATTATTTTAGTCAAATGCCCCAGGTACTGAAATAGTGACACAGGCTGCCTCTGCTGTCTGGCCTTCAGCTATGTGGTGTATTTGCCTTCTTGCTCATAAGATGTGCATTTAATTGTGCACAGAATGCGAATGCTCAGTATCTCTGACCCAGTTGTGTTGTTCCACTGATGTACAGTGATCTACGGCATTCATGTACTTTGCCTTAGTGACTGCTTACATAGCTATGGGTGCACAGCCATAGCAATTCAAGGGATGGGGTTCAAAGCTTGTTGTTCATGTGTGTCCTGCAATGCTGTTTTATGGCTTGGATATACAGGCTATTTTGCATCCTGTCTAGATGTCACTTGTGCCATAGCTGCATCTGGTGCTGTGGTGCTGTATCTGCATAGACCATTCCTGCTACACAGCCGTACTCTGCCCATTATGTTATCCAAGTGCCCCAGGTACTAAAATAGGGATGCACAAGCTGCCTCTGCTGTATGGCCTTCATCTATGTAGTGTGGTTGCCTTCTTGTAATATGTACAGGAAGTGAATGCTCACTATCTCTGACCCACTTGTGTTGTTGCCCTGGTGCCCTATATATCGTCTATGCTGTGGGTGCATGGGCTATATTGCTGTGCAGCCTACTTGGCCTGCATGGTAATATCTCTCTCCATCATTGCATACATCTCCTGTAGAGTCCAGGATGTGATCATGTGTTGCTGATAGAGTCCAGTACACTGATGTGCAGCTCAGTAATCTGTACAAGTTGTTTTGTGGCTTACGTTATATGTACTGACGATCACATGATTTCATTTATCACATGCACTCTTGTCAAAACTACAGACAGAGCAGGCTCCATAAGGCTTTTGTACTCAGTGAATAGGCCATTCTGAATATTGATTTTCACTTCATTTTACTCCCTCACTAAGCCCAGCTGAGGTTTGACTAGCTTACAGTACTACGCTATCAAGTACGCTATTTATACTTTAAATAATTAAGATGTGCAAATACATTTCTTTTTATCACACTCATCTATGGAAACTGCAACCTTTTTTTCAAATTTTAGGTTGTTTTTCATATCTCAAATACATTCATCCAGATACTGGTCTAGTAAGTTTGATAAGCTGTCTGTCATGAAACACTATGAAACTATAAGGTATAAAATCTACTTATTGACGTAGTCCATTGAGGTACTACCTTCAAACATACTATTGTAAACATGTGAACACTTACTATGAACAAAGATTGTTTCTGCTTTAATTTAACAAATTAAATTAGATTTGCCTACTGCCATATAGAGTTTCAGCTACAGTAGGGATACATTGGGCTTTGTATTTCCATCTTGAGGGGTGGGGTGAGAATTGTCTGACAAGTGTTGCACTATTATATACCCTGAGGTAGGTATGGGATTCCCTACCTGGTGACACAGTGTACTACAGCTTGCAAAACATAGCTGTTCTTGCTGGCGTTGACCTGCCATATGAGATTATCTACATGCCAAGCAATGACTCTATGAATTCACCTTCCATGTAAGTACAGCTGAATGGGCTGTACTGTCTTACCTCCTGTCTGTTCAATGATTCTGTGGAAATGGGCCACATTTACCACTTGCATTAATTACATTACAATTCCATTAATTACAATTACTTGTATTAATTACATTTTGCACCACTTTCTACTAGTCTGTTTCACAGACCCTGACTGTAGGGTGCCATTAGGACTTCTGACCATTCACAAAAATGTCATTCATTGAACTACACTTCCATAGTGATCAAGCCAATGAAAATATCCTTCAGAAAGCTACCACAAATACAAGTCAAGGTTTTTGCAATGCATACAATCTGCTTATAGTTAATTTGTGGTGCAAAGTTTGTTAGAGGCCATATTTTAACAGTGGCAACCTCTTCAGAAAAACATTACCACTTACATGGAAAGAGTCAGCATTTTGGCAAATTTGTTTTGCTCCTCATTTACTACTCATAATCATCCATTCTGTATATTTTTAACCTTTTTTTGGTATGAGCCCTTGCAGTCTGTCTCCATTTTGCTTCCCACTTTTCTTGCAGAGCCTGCCATGAATGGAGCAGTGTCCAGCTGCCTGGAATACGATTATACTCAACCCTCTTTTAAGTACCCAACATGTATGAGTGTTGCTTTGTCACGACTTCTTGTATGCAGATACTGCTTACCTTATTATTTCTTCATTCAAAATTGTTATCCTCACTTCCAGCCTTACTGTTTTCTGTCTTTTATGAAGGCCTTCTTGTACCTACATTATTGTGTTCTTCTTCCTCTTTCCTCCCATAAAGCCATTCTCCAACTATTCCCACTTCTCACTTACTCCTATCTTTTCTTTCTCCTACTGTTACACCTCCATTTATTCTTTCTTTTCCCTTGTAGTCTTTTGTATTCCTTTATCTTTTCTGACTGTATGTCCTCCTCCTTCTCCTCCACAAAGTATTATTTCTGCACACACATAAACTCACGAAGATACATGTTTTGCATAATTGTTTGCTCCAACTATGTATGCTTTACATTTTTGTCTACTACTGTTATTGTTTAAAAAATGTTTTTAATAACTTTTGGAGATTTTCTCCCAGTCTTTACTGAAAATGGATGTTGCTCATTTAGACTATCCAGGTCAACAAATGTAAAATAAGCAAATAAATAAATTTTCCTTCTCTGGTCTTCTGTTTCCTTTAGCTTAGTTGTCTTTTTTTCAGCTAAGCATTCCCAGAATCCATACAGAACTGAAAGGGCCTCACTAAATGAAACAGAACTGCAATGACTGAATTGTTTTCAGCAGCAGTACTTTGACCATGACATAGCACCATGAGTCTGTTGAAACACTCAACCACTTCTGTTACATAACTAGCCTATCAAGGGGCGTATTTTATGGATGTGCAATAACCAAGTGCAATACTTAGGTACAAGCAAAAAATGCAACTAGGCTTTGGGTCCTTGCAAAAGTACAAGTAAAAATAGAAACAATGAAACAATGCTCAGTCCCAGGTAGGCTAGGTAAAAAAACTTTAATAAAACAATAAAACAAATGGTAAGCGCTTTCAAGGTATAAGCCCTCTTCATCAAACTACACAATACAAAGAGTTCACTTTTAAAATAAATCACATCCAGTCAGGAGACAGCTATCATATTCAGTTGTTACAGCACTAATTGCACTCTAGTGTTTAAAGGGACGGATACACAGAAATGGTCTCAAAGACATAGCTTCATTGATACTGGGTGCTCTGTCAGCCTGAAAATACAGAATCCACTTCTGTTCACATGCTTCTGTTCTTATCTTAATGTTACCTCCCCTTTCATTGACATCTATTAATTCTAAAACAAACAATTTAAAGTGACGTTGCACTCCTGAAGTCATTACATGTTTCACTAGGGCGTTGCTGGCACTACCATTCCTACTAAGTTGGTTCTAAGCTCATTGGGGTCCTCTAGTTCTTTAAACAGAGTGTGCAAAACAGAAAGGCTCTACCTTCTAACTCGTTTTATTTAGTAAAAAGCCTATCTGCTGCAGAATGCTGCTCACACCATGAATTTTTATTTTCCTGGTAATACTTCCTTTTTGCCATCTCCTTGTCCTGAATCAAATCTTTAGAGGTTTAATATAAGTGAGCAAAATGTCTCTGCAACCTCTGCAATTTTAGGGCTGTTCCATAATGGAGATATACATATGTGTGTGTGTGTGTGTGTGTGTGTGTGTGTGTGTGTGTGTGTGTGTGTGTGTGTGTGTATGTAAAACATATGCAAGAATTTCAATTTCTCATTGTCTGCATCTAATTTCCTCAGTCTCATTTCAACATTGTCTGCATGGTTGTTAATAATCAGTTGGTTTAGCACCAAAATTATTATGTTGTCTTTTTCCCTCTGATGACTCTCCGCAGTACCATTCACTAAACTGATACAACCTTTAGCGTGAAGGGAGAAAAAAAAAAGCACTATCTAGATACGTGCATCACACTAAGTGCAATGGCAATAATGCAGACTGTGGAAGAATGTACATAAGTGGGTCCCCTTATGAAAATAGCATTTCACAATTATTGTCCTAGTTAGTGGATCATCACTCATTAAACAAATGTTCTGCATACAAACTTTGACACCATTCACTGAGCAGGTGCCACAAATGGAAACCAAAGAGTGTACTGACTGCTGTTATGTCACTATCTCCTTGAACACCAGGGTTACTCAGAGTTAGTTACATATAGTTTCAAGTTGAAAATGTATTAGTTGTGTCAGCTTAAGAGCTGTAACAACAAAAGTACTCCAACTATCACATCACTCCAAAAGTACACATATAAAATGCAGAAAAATTGTTCTTAACACATTAACTGCTTATCATTAACATTTTATTTTTCATTTTCCTTTCTGCATTACATGCATAATTTAGCCAGTCACTGTTTTGCAAACACCTTTATTGAATTATCACTTGTGACATAGGCAAATTTGCATTCATATAAAAGTAGTCAAACTATATTAACATAGCAAACATTATACTTTACATGTATTGCTATATATCATATAACCTAAGCAATATTAGGTAAATTATTCAATTCCTGCCTTTTTTTAAACAGGAAACATCTTTATTAAACCATCACTTACTACATAGGCAATCTAGAGGAAATAGTCAAGTATGGTGCAGGGAAACGTAGCCAGTTTTGCAGTACTGTATTCACAGTGCTGTTTATTAAGAATGTGAAATTCCACCATGAAGATTCATTGCCATGTTAAATATGAATCTCAAATGAGGTACTTCATTTAGCTCTAATTACATGTGGTTCGCCATCTGACTTGGAAGCGTTTGTACCAGGATTCGTGCTCATCAATTAACATCTCATTTTCATGAGTTTGTTCCCATTCATTATGTCACATTATAGCTTTTCAACACTTCCCTGACAATTTTGTTAATTTTTCTGAAGACTAATATCTCACAGTTACATCTCCATGGCAGTGGTAAGCAGCTGTATGCCTCTCCAGTTTTGTTAAGTTCTGTAACAACATTTAATTAACTGGTACCTCCACTGTTTGTGATACAGACCTTTGTCTCATGCAGGGCAGTGTAAAAACAAAACCTTGTCAGAGTGTAGCAAAAATATTTGCACTTGTTGGCTCTTTAGTAGTAGGAAGACTAATCCAAGAGAAAAACTTCTTTCTTTGAAAGTTAACTGCCCCATATCCTCCTACCTTTAGTCTGCTACAGCACTCACTGCCCCATATCCTCTTACCTTTAGTCTGCCGCAGCACTCACTGCCCCATATCCTCTTACCTTTAGTCTGCCACAGCACTCACTGCCCCATATCCTCTTACCTTTAGTCTGCCGCAGCACTCACTGCCCCATATCCTCTTACCTTTAGTCTGCCGTAGCACTCACTGTCCCATATCCTCTTACCTTTAGTCTGCTACAGCACTCACTGCCCCATATCCTCTTACCTTTAGTCTGCCGCAGCACTCACTGCCCCATATCCTCCTACCTTTAGTCTGCTACAGCACTCACTGCCCCATATCCTCTTACCTTTAGTCTGCCGCAGCACTCACTGCCCCATATCCTCTTACCTTTAGTCTGCCGCAGCACTCACTGCCCCATATCCTTCTACCTTTAGTCTGCCACAGCACTCACTGCCTGATATCCTCTTACCTTTAGTCTGCTGCAGCACTCACTGCCCCATATCCTCCTACCTTTAGTCTGCCGCAGCACTCACTGCCTGATATCCTCTTACCTTTAGTCTGCCGCAGCACTCACTGCCCCATATCCTCTTACCTTTAGTCTGCCGCAGCACTCACTGCCCCATATCCTCTTACCTTTAGTCTGCCGCAGCACTCACTGCCCCATATCCTCTTACCTTTAGTCTGCCGCAGCACTCACCGCCCCATATCCTCTTACCTTTAGTCTGCCGCAGCACTCACTGCCCCATATCCTCTTACCTTTAGTCTGCCGCAGCACTCACTGCCCCATATCCTCTTACCTTTAGTCTGCCGCAGCACTCACTGCCCCATATCCTCCTACCTTTAGTCTGCCGCAGCACTCACTGCCCCATATCCTCTTACCTTTAGTCTGCTGTAGCACTCACTGCCCCATATCCTCCTACCTTTAGTCTGCCGCAGCATTCACTGCCTGATATCCTCTTACCTTTAGTCTGCCGCAGCACTCACTGCCCCATATCCTCTTACCTTTAGTCTGCTGTAGCACTCACTGCCCCATATCCTCCTACCTTTAGTCTGCCACAGCACTCACTGCCCCATATCCTCTTACCTTTAGTCTGCCGCAGCACTCACTGCCCCATATCCTCTTACCTTTAGTCTGCCACAGCACTCACTGCCCCATATCCTCTTACCTTTAGTCTGCCGCAGCACTCACTGCCCCATATCCTCTTACCTTTAGTCTGCCGCAGCACTCACTGCCCCATATCCTCTTACCATTAGTCTGCTGTAGCACTCACTGCCCCATATCCTCCTACCTTTAGTCTGCCGCAGCACTCACTGCCCCATATCCTCTTACCTTTAGTCTGCCGCAGCACTCACTGCCCCATATCCTCTTACCTTTAGTCTGCCGCAGCACTCACTGCCCCATATCCTCTTACCTTTAGTCTGCCGCAGCACTCACTGCCCCATATCCTCTTACCTTTAGTCTGCTGTAGCACTCACTGCCCCATATCCTCCTACCTTTAGTCTGCCGCAGCACTCACTGCCCCATATCCTGTTACCTTTAGTCTGCCGCAGCACTCACTGCCCCATATCCTCTTACCTTTAGTCTGCCACAGCACTCACTGCCCCATATCCTCTTACCTTTAGTCTGCTGTAGCACTCACTGCCCCATATCCTCCTACCTTTAGTCTGCCACAGCACTCACTGCGCCATATCCTCTTACCTTTAGTCTGCCGCAGCACTCACTGCCCCATATCCTCTTACCTTTAGTCTGCCGCAGCACTCACTGCCCCATATCCTCTTACCTTTAGTCTGCTGTAGCACTCACTGCCCCATATCCTCCTACCTTTAGTCTGCCGCAGCACTCACTGCCCCATATCCTCCTACCTTTAGTCTGCCGCAGTACTCACTGCCCCATATCCTCATACCTTTAGTCTGCCGCAGTACTCACTGCCCCATATCCTCATACCTTTAGTCTGCTGCAGAACTCAAGCCCCTATGATCACTGCACTTCAGTTTCCCTGTCTTAGACATGATCAATTACTTTAGAGCTTTTAAACCTTCCTGCCATACAGACAAACACTGTTTCTACCTGTTTTTGATAATCTTCAGCTAAGTCATGGAAATCTTTTCCTTCATGACAGAATGGAAGCATAAATCAAGTCTCCTTCAGCTGTTCCCTAAATGCCTATGTTACATGTTAAAGGCCTATCTCCTATCGCATAGACATTTTGCTGTAACTAAATTTATTTCCTTGTTTTACTGTTTTTAGCTGTCTCTGTGTTAATATAGTATTCAGTAAAGTGTATATAACCATAACGTACTAAATTTCTGAAGTTCTGTGTCAATAACTGCTTTGCCATACTTCAATATAGCCTGTAGAACTGCATCCAAAAACAGGAATTAGCTAACTAAAATTCCTTTTCTTAGTCATATGAAGCTATGTAAGTAAAGGTGATGATAAAAGAGTTTTGGCAACTCTACCCCTTGTAAATTTGTGTGAGTTTGTGTTCACACGTGTGTGTGTGTGTGTGTGTGTGTGTGTGTGTGTGTGTGTGTGTGTGTGTGTGTGTGTGTGTGTGTGTGTGTGTGTGTGTGTGTGTGTGTGTGTGTGTGTGTGTGTGTGTGTGTCATGTCTGTCTCAGTTACACTGCATGCACAACTAATAAACACTACCCCCCAAAAAAATAGATCTAATAGTTTTGTTGAAACACACTATGTTATTAAGGAATAACACAGTTCATAGAGTCAAATACTTCCCAATGTCTGTGGGGCATTGGAGTTGGTATATATAAGTACAGGAAATGTAGAAGTGAAAGAGATGTAGTCCCCTGCAGAAGATGTATTGGTCTAGAGTAATTGTTTTTCTTTGTTTCTCCCTTTCATTTTTGCAGTTATATTGATTTCTTAGACTCATTGACATTTTATTTCTGTTGATTTCTATATTATCTATCAATCTAGCATTATTTATTTATTTTTCCAGGTTTGCTGCTTTTTTAATCAGTGTATTCATGTTCTTTAGATGATCCCTAAAATAACTACTACTGCCTGTATCAAACAACTAGAGGCAAAGTCAATGGAGTCCAATCTATGTTTAAAAAAGCATTGCTAAACAATTAAAGTGAACAAAAATAAGCTACCCAAAAATATAACTGAACTGTACAGTTAGAAATGACACTGCTAATATTGTACCAAAATGTACCTTGCAACAGAAGAAAAATTAAAAATCACCTCAAGTAGAGGAGTAAACCTGTCATGCCACTGCCTGTTCTTGAATAAATGTTTGGAAATTATATTAAGTATTATTTCATGTAAAACTTATTTAGAAGACCTAATTACAACATCATAATGCAAAGTCTAAAAGCTAGAAAAAAAAAATAAAACTGGACAAATAGAATATGTGGGGATCTACTTCTTTCTATAAGTGAAATACCGTGCACTCTCAAATTAGGTAACTCAAAGTTTTGGTTTGTAATCTTCACAACTTGCCAAAAAACCTGTTCTCTTCTCTTGCAGTATATGATGTTTAATGTTTAACCCCCTACTCTCTCAGCACTCAATCCAGGAAAAATTTTTATCTCCCTTTGTCAAGAGAAAGAAGATCACGGATTAAGTATACAATGAGCTAATTTACTACACATCTCAGCAAAAGTCAAATTATTATTAAATACTTATACATTTAAATTATTCTTTGTAGAATGTTGTTCTCCAACTGCACAGAAATTGTCAGCAATTTTCTTTCACTATCCTTTCTGTTCCTATGAGTTGGTGCTGTAACACTGCCACTCCATATTTATCAAACCAACTCAGACATTATTCACTAACATTGCTAAAGCAAGTTGAAATAGCCTACTTGATTATATTAGAAACTAACAAAATATATTTAACTTAAAAAAAACATTAAAGAGCACCTATCAGATAATAACAAGTGTTAGTACCTTTGGCTTGACTTGCTGAAATCTTAAGAGTAAATTTATAGATATTTCAAGTGATAGTGTGATAATGCCTTGAAGTCTATTTTTTAAGACAAGGCGTACCTGATTTTGTCATATCAGACAACAGTCCACAAGTCAACAGCTTGGAGCTCAAAAGGCTTGAAAAAAAGTAGGAATGTAAGCACATAGCTATAAGAGCATGTTGCCCACAGTCAAATGGAGAGTTAGGGATAACTGCCCACAGTCAGATGGAGAGCTAGGGGTAACTGCCCACAGTCAAATGGAGAGCTGGGAATAAATGCCCACAGTCACATGGAGAGCTAGGGATAACCACTTGTAGGTTCATAGGATTAAACTATGCTGATGACCACCAGGGTCTTTACAAGTCTAGTCATGCAGTACAATACCATTTTTTTCCCTGAGTTACTTGGATACCTATAAGGTGGAGTATGTTAGTAAAGTGGTAGCTAAGGGTTATGGCGGGGGGAGGGGTGTTAGTTGGGATTTAATTTACTTACTGTCAACTTCTGTCCATCAGAGACGGGGGACCCAGACCGGGGGTGAATTTGTGATTTCCCATCCAATGATCAAGTTTTTTTTTTTTTTTGAAAAGGGTGAGGGAAAAAGTCTGATTCATGTAGATGGGGACCTTTTTCTATAGCACTGTGATCATTTGAGACAAATCAATCTCTACAGCAAGTTCTGTTTATTTCACAGGCAATGTTCAGATCCGTGGATCTGGCATTTCTTGTGCTGTGTGTTTTCTGGATGTGCAAGAGATCCTTCAGAGCTACATTTGAGAAAGCCTTATATGCTAGGCATAGATCGCCTTTCCATAACTAGTATGAGACTGAATACAGTCATACAGCCTTAAGGCGTTCTGTGTAGGACACGGTATTCATACCCTACATTCTCCTGGTAAGGATCCTTTGCCGATGTTCCAACCAGTAGCATAGCTAGGTTGGGGTGATAGGGGAAACTGCCCCGGGCACAAAGTATTGGGGCATGATCAGACGATCCTGATCTGTAATGCAATACTGTACTGTATACGTTTTTTAAAAATAAGTGAAATCACTAAGGACTGCTATCAGAAGTACAGAGATGTACATCACCAAGCAGGTGATGCGAAGCAGGAGAAACCACCATGTACATTGCCTGCACAAGTGTTCAGCTTGCTGTGTTGCTCATTACACTGACTTAGTTGGAATGGCATGGATGTGGAACTGAGACAGACCCATGGTAGTGGTGCTGCGGTAGCGTTGTCACCTCACAGCAAGATGTTGTCGAGTTCAGTTCTCAGCTAGAGTGTCTTCTATGTGGAGGCATGCGTGTATGGGCGTACCTTCGTTAAAGGTTGTGCATTAGGGCTGGTAACTCGGCACGTAAAAATCTACTACCAAACATTAGCGGACCGGAGTTCCTCTGTGGCAACCCCTAAGCTGAAAGACACAACAACAACAACAACATCTCTTATTGGAAAATGAAAAATATAAACATGTGAGAAGCATCCACTATTTCTTGCAAAGTTAAAATACAGTTAAAAGAAGAAAAATAGATTGTTTCTTTTCCATTTTCAAAGACTTTTCTGACATTTTTAAGCACCTCCCCCAAGTTAGTCATAACTCCTCTAGCAATCTTGCTATTTTTCTTCATCAGTCGTCCAATAAAGACAATGTACACAGACACTTGTTGACCACAGTATGATCTTAACCTTTCATATTGCTGTGAATCATGTCATGGATGCACCAAAAGAAGGGTGTTGTCTCTGTCTACTAATCACGAGTGTTAATAAGTCAGGATCAATGTAGTAGAAGTTTAGTGATCTCACCACATTACAGGAAAGGCTATCATCTTAAGCTGATACTTTTTTGTGTTTCCCCGATGACAAGGTAATCATTTTGTTACAGGATCTAAACTGGGACACTTGAGGGCCACCCTGGGAAGTCAGGTCTGCAATCCTATTCTCCCAGCACTGTGGGCGTGGAGATAGGGTAGCCATGTCATCTCCCACTGGGGCAAGCAGGTTGGCCTCCTGTCCTTCACCAAGCACTGTGGGGATGTCACTCTGTGAATAACACCACTCAGGAGGCAAGAGGCCACATGCCAGGAGGCTTGAAGTGATGCACATTCGTCAGCGCCTGGCACCGTGGGGGTGAGAGACTGAGGTGTGCCACAAAAAGTGCAGAGATGGGGGGACCCAGGGCCATCTCTCCTGCGAGCTTGAAAGCCCTAGGTCCAAGGTAAAGTGGAGAACCAGTTCACAGAAGTCTGGCTGAGGGACTGTCTGAGTCTTTGTGGCCCAGCAGAGTTCCATGAGGCTGGAAAGACTCCCTGAGAAGCACCAAGAGCACACATAACACTGCATGATTTGGCAGCAGTTAGGAGTTATGTAACCCTGGAAAAGAGCTCTCTCATGGGTAGAAGTGGAACCCCAGAGGATGTCAGTCCCAATGGAAGTCTGGAAGGGAGAGAGATGTGGAAAATGACTGGTACAGGACAGCTCTTGCCAGGGTGAGGGGGTATGGACCATGCCCTGTCTGAGACAGAAGTTTGGAAGGGGTAGAGAAGCAGACAGTGGCAGGGCTGATCCATCTCCTGCCTGGGTGGGGGGGGGGGGTCAGGCAGAGTTCCAAACAACAGAAGTCCTTAAGGGAGCAGTAGGCGGACAGCAGTGGGGCCTGGAGAGCTCGTGCCTGGGTGAGCGGGGTCAGGCACAGCTGCCCAGGATGGAAGTCCTTAAGGGAGAAACTGGCAGAGAGTGGTGGGGCCTGGAGAGCTCCTGCCTTTGTGAGTGGGGTCAGGTAGAGCTCCCCATGATGGAAGTCCTTGAGGAAGCACCAGGGTGGAATGCACAGGGGTCTGGAAAGCTCCTGCTGGTGTGAAGGCATCTGATTTCAACCTATAACTGACAGCATCCTTGAAAATTTTCAAAGTCCCCAGAGCTGCTCTGGATGGGAAAGCAGGAGGACTCTGAAGCCTTCATGAGAGCGGATCTGCCCCTCAGCAGCCAAGGGGAGTTCCAGAAGAGTGGAAGGGATTGGAGTGAAGCTCCCTTGGGAGGGTCCAAGGGCAAGAGCAATCCGGCACAATTTGGCAGCCTGCAGGAGACATGCAGGTGGTGGAGTCCCCTGACATGGGATGCCACAGCCGGGAAAGGTCTCTTGGCCAGGTCGAGGGGAGGACTGTAGGGTCTGGCCCTGACAGAAGTCAGTACAGGAGCACCAGGCAGATGGGTGTAGGGCCTGGAGAGCTCCTGCCTGGGTGAGTGGGGTCAAGCAGACCCCTCCACGACAGAAGTTCTTGAGGGAGTGACTGTCTGATGGCGGCAGGGCCAGGATGGCTCCTGCCAGGGCGAAGGCATCCGACCTTACCCCATACCCAATGGCATCCCTGAAAAATCACAAAGTCCACAGAGCTGCTTAGGATGGGAAAGCAGGGGGACTGGCCACCCTGGGAAGCCAAGTCACCATTCAGACTGAGCAGTCTAAACAGGGATATTTCTGTGTCCCAAAGACAATGTTTGGGATTCCAGGACAGAGACTTCCAAACTAGGACTGTCCTGGAAAAAAATGGGACCATTGGCCACCTTGCCCTATGAACAAATTTAAAAACAGTTGCTTGAAGTAACATTCATGGATCATATCTGCTTGTTGAAATACTGATCTACCTCCTTCCTACACAGACTGAAAGAAAAAGCTTACTTTTGCAGGGGGCAATATTCCAGCACAGTGTATGTGGAATAGTAAGCCCTCACACCCCAACCTTGTCGTAAAACATGGGAAAAGGGAGAAATATTCCAAAGTGGGACACAGCAGTATTGTACAAGTAGGCAATCTTAGTGTCATATGGAATGTTATCTGTGAAGAGAAGGCAATGTATTGTTTGTGTTTGGGCAGTAAGCACAGAATCCAGTATTTACTGTTCAAGTGTAAGGCAACCTTTGATCAATGAAGGAAATATCAGGAATCTGTCAAATGATTTATTCTACAGAATTCTTTAGATGAAGTCACTCTGATAATTAGACATCTCTGCATTAGCAAGGCTAGAGGAGTGGGCGAGATCTTCCCAGAAATCTTGAACACACACAGGTATTATTGCTGCGATTCCATCTCAGGTCTGTCAATCTACTGACCTATATGTCTGTGTATACTCTCCTTTACCTTTTGTCATCTGGTTTCCTTTTTATTAGATTTATTTTTTAAACTATTACTTCTATAATGAGTGTTATCACCTTGTAAATATGTTTCTTGTTGATAACATTAACGTCATACTCTAATCTTAAATTGTTATCTCTGAAGAGTCCAGGGTAGGTCAGAAGTGGTCAGCTGTGATCTGCATCCTACCCCTGTAAACATACATACATATATGCATATACAAAATAAAATAAAACTTTTTCAGTGTTGTGTGGAAGGCAGAGATAGTAACTTTGGAATTTCAGTCAGGCAGGGTAGGCCCCATTTTTGAAAAGGAGAACTGGATTATGCATCCTGTTTTTAAAGGGATCACAGTCCTCAACATTCGTATGAATGCCTGTGCCAGGGCTGTTGAAAGAAGACTTTATCTAGAAACTTCGCTTCTGATTCAACTGCTGCAACCCAGCTTTTGCTCTACTTATGGATCACTGGATTAGTTTTTTCAGTTCCACAGATATTGAAATGATTGCAGGAGATTGCCAGCTTTGTGTACATGTGTTTTGCAGACCAGCAGAAGGCATATGCTACTTCATACCATAGCAAGTTTTATCGGTGGTGCTACAATAGTATGGGGTACCAGAGATATTGCTTTTGTTCAGTTAGGTCCCTGCATTTTCAGAGTAAGTGCGATATTCACATTCTTGGAATTATACACACCTCTCAACTGTCCAGATTTCTGCAGAATGTCCAGATTTTTCCCTCATAGTTTTGGTCTGTGCCTCATAAAATCTGTGGCTTTCTGACTAATCCCTCAGGACAGAAGTCACTTGGTAATGACACACATTTGTGTTTCAGACTTCCTATCCTTCAGGAAAATGCATGCCAAGACAAATCCTGCTCCTCTAGTAACTTTCTAAGTTTATAAGAGCAATATTTAAAATCTGTCCCTATTTTGGGATTTTGCCCCCCCCCCCCCATTATTTTAGAATTTGTACAGAATTCTTGTGATATGAGGTTGAGAGGTAAGAATCATGTGAAATACATGCAGGATGGAGCTGGTATTCCATCATGGACACATCTTGTTTTCCCTTCTGTTTTTGATTTTCATGGATAGATTTGCAATGTGCAACCAAGGTTTAGACAGTATCCAGTTCTAGGGGGAAGGAAGGTTTCATTTCTGTTTCTTGAAGATGAAATTTTCCTCTTGATATGACTATGGTCACTGCCTTAGACTGGAGCAGTTCACAACTGGCCGTACATCAGCTGGGATGTGAATCAGTAACTCCAAATTGGACATCATTGTCCTTTCCCAGAAGAGAGTAGTTCACTTTGTACATCAGATGAAGCAGCTACTTCATGTGGGTGTTATTTAAATATAGGGGAAGGGGAGACTGATCAGTGGATGTGGGTAGCTGCAGCATAAATGCAGGCTTTCTACTGGACTGTAGTGATGAAGTCTAGCCTGGGTACTAGGATAAAGCTTTCAATTTGTTGGTCACTCAACATCTCTATCCTCACCTGTGTTCATGAGGTTCACATAATGACCAAAGGAATAGATCATGGATACAAGTGGTATAACTGAAGTTCTTTCATAGGGTTTCTGGACTTTGTCTCCAAGATAGAGTGAAGGTCTCTGCATTCTGAGTGGTCATCCAAGAACAACCTATGTTTCTGTTGGTCTTGAAGAGCCAGTTGACATGGTTTAGGACCTTAGTGAGGATGTTTGCTGGTCACCTCCTGTACC
>NC_056741.1:1083900260-1083992760 GCF_019279795.1 Protopterus annectens
TTGAAGGGTGGGCAAGCCCCCCTGCACCCCCACACCTCCTGCTAACAATATATTCCAACTCTGAGATTGGACTACAGTGGGTATATGGATGAATTTCCAAACAGTACTGTACCTCGATCTCCATACAGTTTGTCGAACTCTTAAAGCCTAATGCAGTATTGCATTCGCATAATTCTGTTCGACATTTAAATGCATTCTACATGTAGTGAATGACAATCTGACATTTGAAATCATAACAGATGTCCTATTGTCATTCAAAAATATTATAGTAAGCCTATAGATATATATATATATATATATATATATATATATATATATATATATATATATATACATACATACACACACACACACACACACACACACACACACACACACACACACACACACACACACACACACACACACACAAACACACACAGATGATTATATTATGTATGGTTGAAGGCACAGCAAAAAACTCCTTGAATAAAGGTGCAGTAGTAAAAATAAGCAGCAAATTTCAACAAAACGACTAACACCAATGTAGAGCAGCAATAAATTTAATTAAGAACAGCGACGCTTTCAGGTATCAATTACCCCTCCTCAGTGCTTAATGACATACAAAAATAATCATCAGTTTTTATATACACATTAATTAATCACACCTAAATCACACAGCCAATATAAATAGTTGATTAATAATGTTAATAAGTTTTTTAAATTTTTTTTTTATAAAAAACATTTAAAAAAAATATATATATATATATACACACACACACACATAAAAGTATTGGAATAACAATCCAAAACTTATATATAACAATATTTCATACTAAATAGTCAACTGTTTAAGTTTTAAAACAGGTTTAACCAAAACCATCTGGTTAAGACCTGGTAGATGCTCAGCTTGTAATCTTAGGATCCATTGATATTCCTTATTCTCTAACTTAGTATTTAGATCCCCTCTTCTAATGGATCTCATCATAATTTCTATAACTCTACATTTAAAACTATGGGTAAAATTCTCAGATATATGTTTGGCTAAAGAGTTAGTCAATATTCCCCTTCTTATCTCAGAACTGTGTTCTATAATCCTGTCTTTTAGGCGTCTCGTGGACTTGCCCACATAGAAACACATACATTGTATGCAAGTGGCCAAATATATAACTAGTATTACCAGTCGCTGAGCATCTAAATGTAAAGGTACTCTTATTATTAGGATGTATAAATATATTACGTTTCTCAATAAGTGCACAATAACAATTATGGCAAGCAGAAGTGCCATATTTGGCTAATTTATTCTGTGATTTTGCTTCCTGCATATCTTTATAACATAGTCTACTTTTAAGATTAATGCATTTCCTATATGTAAACAAGGGTCTCTGACCAATAACATTACTGAAATCAGGAAGACTTCTAAGTATACCCCAGTTATCATTCACAATTCTTGTAATGCCCTCACTACATCTACTAAAAGTGGTCATATATCGAACGTAAGAGTAACTGAAAGAGTATGTGTGTCAGCTACTTGGAGCAGGGACACAGAGCTATGTTTTCACAGAGAGGGTGATGGAGGACTTGGCCTGGGACACTTGGATGAGGACTCACCTCTGTAGCTCTGCAAGTGGAGAGTCTTATTGGGTGCCTGGAGAGAGAGAAAAATCCAGAGCCCAGACTGAGTGTGCTCCCTGTGTGTTCTTAAGGGCCATTTTGCTTGGTGCAGAGAGCTGCGTCTGGAAATACCATTTTTATTTATCTTTGTTCCAGGTTAATGTGCCTCACCAGTGTCAGTGGTGGGGATTTAGGTGCCTTGATTAGTGGCTCAGAGGAAGGGACATCACACATGGTTTCTTGGTGTGGAAGCAATTGTCCTGTTGCTTTAGGAATGGGGAGGCACAGTTTTCATCTGCCAGGTACAATAAAGAGATGTCAAGGTGTATGGAACTGCACTGTCCATCCCAGTATCCAGTTGCTTACCATTTATTGGTGATGCTGCATATACTGAACGATGGTGTTGTGAGATATTTATTTAGTATTTGTTTACCAGGAAAGTCCAACTTGGAACAAAGCCAATTTTCAGCAGAGGCCCAGGGCGAAACACTCCAGACGCATGTCTTTATAACATGGGAGGAAACCGGAGCACTCAGAGGAAACCCACACGAACGCAAGGAGGACATACAGACTCCAAACAGATAGTACCCCACCCGAGAATCAAACTGAAGAATCTGTTGCTGTGAGCCAACATGCAACCACTGCATCCACTGTGCTCTCCATTACTCCATGTGTACTTTGATGGATGTGTTACGAAGACACAATTAGTAATAGACACAGTGGATGGTGAGAGGGTATATATTAAATCAGCGAATGCTTAAAACAGCGAACGCTGATTTATTGACCCTTTAAAAGCAAAAGCTCGAAATCCCGAAGATACGGAACAGAGATTTATTTTTTCCCCAGGAAAAAAGTCTCCGTTCCACAAAACAAAACTTCAAAACACTAAATAAAGTGGGGAGCTTCACCCCCACACCCCTAATGTGGGGGGCTGTGTCCCCACACCCCCATACTTAAATATACAAACTCCGAGACTGCACCACAGTGGAGTCCCAGAAATGGCCCAGCGATTTTTTTCCCCTGGGAAATAAATTGCTGTTCCGTGTCTTCAGGATTTCAAGTTTTCACTTTTAAAGGGTCGATAAATCAGCATTCGTTATTTTAAGCATTCGCTGATTTAATGTAGACCCTGGTGAGCTTGGGTTTAATTTCCCATCCCCTGAGTTTAGTAGGATTAGTATTGCTAGGAAGAGTGTGGGGCAGTGCTTTGCATGGAAGGGGCTTTTCTTTAGAAAATAGTGAATTTAAATGATTAGGTTTATTAGGTTGCCCTGCCTCTGTGAATGTGCTGAGATGATACTATATCCTGCAGTTCTTTGCATATTTTTATTTATATTCATGGATTTGGTTTTGCGAGATGGAAATGCTTTGCTAGATAATCAGTACAGAGCAGTAACGTTCTAAGTATTATTAATAAACATGTCATGTCTGTTTTGTTGGAAGACATTAGTGAGGTGGTGTTGGCAAAGGTGAAGGATGATTTTATATTTTGTAGATAAAGACTTGGATAATGGGAAAGTGGTATTTGAAGTCTGTTGGAAAGAACAGAATGATAAGTAACATACGGTTAAAGGGGCAGCTGCTACAGGCCCAAGCAGTCGGGGAGCATGCCAGGTATGTACTGATGATGTAGGAATGCAGCACTGGCATTGATTTATGAAGCCATGAAGATATTGCGCCTTATAAATGAATGCTGATACTGCACTTATGATCACGGCTGAAGTGAGCAGTTTGTGAGTTGAATGTGACGTAACTGTTGCAAACTGCTTGTTGACTTTAGAAAGCACCATGGTGCAGTTACAGGAATGGCTCTGAAGACCTTTTTTTTCCAACTTTGAGTTGAGGGGAGTGACAGTCTGGGGGTCTGCACAAGGTGCCAGATGAACTAGCCGTGGTTCTGGGAAAGTGTATCAGTAGTATTGTTTGTATGGAGTTACTTATTTTATGGAGTAGTAAGTGAAGTACTAAGGATGTTGAGAGGTAATACCATTAGCTAGCTAAATTGTAATTTAGTACTTTAAACACTCGAGGGGTTACTGTTTGAAGATAGTAACCAGCAGCCTTTTTTTGGTTTGATGAAGTTCACAGTTAGTAATATAGGTGGATATGTTTCTAAATTATTGCTGTGAGTACAATGATTTAACTGCATTTATTGTCTGAGTTGGTGCATGCATTACAGTGTGGTTTAAAATGGTTGCCAGTTGTTTATTAGAGCTCAAACTTAGAAATATAATTTTATGTGAGTCTAGGTGTAGGTTTTAGAAGTATCATAGAAGGCTATTTGATTGGATTGTATGTGCTCATAAATACCTTTGCATACTCTTGTGTCCAGCACTTTCTATAGTTTTATTTTTGGTGTGTTATAGGATGATGTGATAAATTATTAGGAAAATTAGTGTGGACTGTTAGCTGTATGTGCAGTTAAGTGCAATTTGGCTGGGGATTAGGGTGGGAGGTAAGTGAACAGAACCAATCATTGTACACTTGTGAGCACAGCACAGCTGTGTAAATTAACTTACCATAACAGCAGATGCTTGAGTAGCGGACTGTTGCAGTAGGGTAAGCAGTAAGGGTATATCCTGCCTAAGATATGATGGTGGGCCAGCTTTCAAAGTGTTAGAGGGCCCTTTCTATATACCCTAACCACAGAAGTCCTCAAGGAGAGGCATATACATAGCCAGCTTTAGGCACTAGCGAATCCTGAGGTCACTGGGGTCCCCTGTTCCTAGGGATGCCTCAATCACAGCAAGTTTTTTTTATCTTGATATTTTGTAACATGTCTGTAAAACCAACAAAAACTAGTACAGCAGTCTTGTATATTTAATAAACCGAGTGGGTAATAACTGTTTTATCAATTAACAGACTTCACAATTCCATTAAATATTTTATTACTGACATACTGCCCATGGATTAGTTAAACCCAGCTGGTGGACATTCTCTTCACTAAAACTAACAAGATAGGCAGCTTTAGGTATCTTTAATACCTGTGGATGCAGGGACCCCCTTAATCATCCTTGACTCTGTGGGGGCTCCACAAAAGCTGCTGCTGGTTGGGGAAAATGAGGAGAAAAAACATATTAACTTTCTGATTACGCTCTTTGACCTGAACAGGGCTATGATATGACCCTGTTAGGATAAAGCTGATAATGAACACGAGGAAGGTAAGCACTAGAGAGATAACAGCCCAGAATGACTGATCTCAGTACATACCTTGGATTTTAAGAAGAGTTAATGCTTCTGATCTTCAGGAATGGTTTTCTCTTTCAGGGAATTTTATAAATGCTGGCAGAACCAGATATTATAACTCTCAACTTCCTTGCTCATGAATTCTGGGCAAAGCTGAAAATAATAGCAGAATAAAGGCTCAAAATCAGAAACTCATTTTAAATATTACTCTACTTAAAAACTTAATAGAATAACACCTTTTGCATCAACATGCACTTTTTGGACAATAAGAAGTATAAAACTCTGATGTCTGGATTTACTGATTGTCTGTAATCCTGAATGGTCTACCAACAAATCAAATGTTTTATGAAGGACAGAGCAAAATTATGAACAAAATCTGGGAATGTCTGTGAAATCAGAGAATGTGACATACATGCATTATTCATCAGTGAGGTAAATTAAAGTGACTTACCCCTGCTGCTGTTTGACGACGGCTGAACAGCAGTCACTGATCTGGTGTGGTAATACCAGTGCTGCACAATGTACTTCTATTTGCTGAAATAAGTACAGAACTAGTATTGTTGTAGCATGTGTGTGTGTGTGTGTGTGTGTGTGTGTGTGTGTGTGTGTGTGTGTGTGTGTGTGTGTGTATGTATAGATATTCTAGGAATCCAGCCTCCCCCACTCCCCAGACTGTATAAATGGTTGTGGGGGACTCCCTTAATCATCCTGGATTGTGTGGGGGCTCCACAAAAGCTGTTGTGTGAGGAAAAATGAAGAAAAAAAAGTATTCATTTTCTGATTATACTATTTAACCTGAAAAGAGCTGTGATAAGACCATCTTGGAATAAAACTGATAATGGCCTCTGCTCTCAGCCTCACCCATTTTAAAACCATCCCTGCTCAGATGTGTGTGTACAGAAAGTTCATAGGTTCATAGGTTCATACTAGGCTACCTGCCCTGGGGCATTTATAAGCCTAGCCCGATTGTGTTTGGCTTATGCCACCCCTTGATTTGAGTATACTGTGCTCTTTTTAAAGTTTAGTTTACTGTGCCTATGTCTAATAGTGACACGGAAGTAATCCCCGGGACAAACCTTCGCTCCCCCATCCACTCATCAAGATTCTTCTTGAAGAGAGTCAGTGAGGTGCTCTGCCTAACATGAATTGGAATTCTATTCCAGAGCGAAGGGAGCCTCTGGGTTATGAATCTGTCCCTCCAGCATGTTCTATTTATTTCTGTGCTGAGGTTCAAGTCCCTCGAGCGCATGGCTCTAAGGGATTTAGATTTACTGAGGTGGAGCATGTCCATTAATTCTGGGTTGGACATAGCTTTATATCTCAGGCATAGATCGCCTCGAAGTAGGCGGTATGCAACTGAGTAGAGCTGGAGTTTTTTTAACCAAGCAGCATATGGCATCTGTTTGAGTCCCTTGAACCTCCTGGTGAGGTACTTTTGGGGTCTTTCTAATTGCTGCAGGTGTCGGGTAAGGTACATCCCAAAGGGGGCATTGTATTCTATGATGGGCCTGATGAGGGATGAATAAAGGGGCATGATTACCTCTCTTGATCTAGATGTGAATCCTTTCATGATGAGGTGGGTTATGTAGAAGGTATTTCTAACCACTTTGGCAATGTGGTTGTCAAAGGAGAGATTGCTATCAACTTAGGTCCCCAGATCCCTAATTACTTTCTCTGTACTTAGTGGGTTACCACCTATGTGGTAATTTGTGGGCACATTGTTTTTGCTGTAGGTTATGTGTGTGTGTTGGGGGGAGGGGTGCTGAGGATTGTGTGGTTATTACTTCTTTAATTGTCATCACTATCCAACCTTAGAGGTATGCACAGGAGGTCATTATAGCTTGTGTTTGGGCTGAGGTTAGTGTGGTCATTGTTTCACTTTCCTCACAGACCTCAGAGGTGTACAAAGAAGGTTATCATAGGTTGTGTAGGGACAGTGTACTGTCTGGGAGTAACAAAGTAAAACACATTACTGTAATTGTTATTCTTTTCACTTTCTCATGATCACACATCAGGCACGTATATAGGTGATTGTCTTTGGGGGTTAGGGGTAAGGAGTGATGGGGCATGCTATATATGTCAGCAGACACTTAAAATACATGACTGTTGTAATTTGACCTACTGCTTACATCCCAATCTGACAACAGAGGGATGCATTGGCAGTGGCTGTCTTTTTGGGGGAGTTGGAGGGGCAGCGGTATTCCTAGATAGGACCTGTGTATCCTTACAACAGATTGTTAGTTTATAGTGAGCTTGTTAGTTTATAGTGAGCTACCATTTTGTCAGCTTTGTACATTAAGCTGTGAGCACAACGTATGTCTTCCTTGAAAGAAAAAAAAATAACACTGAAATTCTTTTCTTACTTATGATTTTTGTTTAGGCCACCATTTCATTAAAAAGTTAGGAAAATGATCTAAAATGCATCCCAGAGCATCTATAACCCTATGGGTTCTTGAGACCTGGCTTATTTGAGCCATTTCCTAAATGTTTATTACTGTGCTGTCTTGGTCAGTGAAGGTGTGTCAAGAGGATGTAAGCAAAACTAAAGCTGAGCGGCATCAGTGAATTTCTTTCCTTAATCATAATTTCTGTTTAAGCTATCATTATATGATGTAAAAAAAATCTTTAAAATAAACTTCAGAGCATACAGACAGTTATGGCTTGGTGGAAAAGCTGAAAAGTAAGGCAAAATATGAAAAAAGGAAGGAAAAGGAATGTGTATAATCTAGTGATCTCAGACTAGAGGATGTGTGTGTGTGTGTGTGTGTGTGTGTGTGTGTGTGTGTGTGTGTGTGTGGGGGAGCTGAAATAGTAGGCCTAGGGCGCCATTTCACCTAAGTCCAGACCTGTACATAGAGCTGCTGTAATGCATCACTGTTACAACTAAATATCACTAACTGTAAATGACCCTGTGAGATGGATCAACATAGTATGCTACACCATAGGTCTCAACCTTGTAAGAGGCCAATGTGGAACACAAACCCTAGCAATTTGTAATTAACAGTCAAAATGCGGAACACCCTCTTTTTGCACTGCACAGAACATGCCATTGTCATGGGGCCTGGAAGAACATTTGTAAAATTCAATACGACACACTTGAGTCAGATACCAAACATTTATTTTATAAGCTGCAATACCATGACCACACCATAAGTACATGAAACAGCACTTCTGTACAGATCAAAATTAAAGTCACATGGTCATTAATATCACTTGCTACATTTACTACATTTTCTGAATATACCTGTTAGAAGTCACAACCGATTCCACGTATACACTAAGTGCAAGAACAGCATCCTATCATACATTAGATGCACCAGATTTACACTTATTGTATGCTGCTATGGCTTTCTTAGCAGCATCTAACACATGTCTTGGCAGCTTAAAATCACAGCAGTCTAGTTCTTCATTCATTTTCACTGCTAATAAAGAGTTCAATGTTTTTACACTGAGAGACTGACTTACTTTCCGCACCATGCTAAATGCTCTTTCAGGTTGTGCATTTGAGTGCAGCAAGCAGAGTCATCATCAGCTGCTTAAAGAGTGACAGTTTCCCAAAAATGCAAAGGTCCTCAGAAGGTGTGCCCCAGGTGTGACCCATCTACTGGACTTGTCATGTTCCCAGTGTCCCCAATCTGATACCGGGTAAACTCATCAATTAATTGTTCAACCACAGCATCATCTTCACAGAATCCCAGATTGAAACCAACATCCCTAACAAGTCCTGAAGAAATGTCCAATTTTTTGGCAGGATTAATAAGGAATGCAGCATATTTCATTAAGTGGTTCTGCATGGGAAAATTTTTAAGCATTTTCTGCAGCACTGCAGCATAAAAAGCTGTAACTTTTTTATAAAAGTTAAATTTGATAACTGTGCTGGCAATATCCTCCTCGTGGCTTTATGTACTGTTTGACTCCATAGCCAAGACGCAGCTCACTGGCAGAACAGAGCTATTGTCAGTCAGCACTGAAACATCACCGTGTTTGATTAGTCCGACCGCAGCTGCAGGTCTAAGGAGTCTGCCACTGTACTGCTGTAGGAGTTTATGCACAGTGGCATGCAGTGTCAAAAGCTGACTTTCTTGCTTTGACACTGAATGTTGAACCTCCAGTAAAGGTTCCAATGCATACTTAAGAAACATAAAAATCATATGCAATTCATGATTCTGTAGGTGTTTGTAAATTAAGTCAATCTTAGCAGGCTGTGGCTGTGCAGACAAAAAATATGTATTTAGATCTGGCCACATGTCTAGGGTTCTCTTAATTAGATTCCCAAGATGCTGACATCTAGTAGGTGCATGTCTGATAGTCTTAATGGGGTCATTGTCTGTGAATAAAACAAATTCTTGCAGTTTTTATTGTCCTTGTGCACTGAAACTGAAATAACTGTACACATTGGATATAAGTTCTTCAAGTGGGACCTGTTGTGCTTTTACACAAGCCTTACTACATAGATCTGCCAGGTGGCACAAACACCCCATGTTTATTGGGCTTCACCGCTTTTAAACGAGATAGCACAGAATTGTGTTTTCCAATCATTGGGACAGCATTGTCTGAAGAAAAGCCCACAATTGTGGAAACTGGAATGTTAGATTTTGTCAGAGTGGACATTAAAGCATCAAACAAGGCTTGTCCACTTCCGGACACATATTCTGGTACATGAAGGAACCGTATTACATTTTTGCTTGCCTTTTCATCAATGTAACCAGCAAGGATCACCAATAGTTTGTCATGACCCATTTCTTTGCTTTGATTTATATACACACAGAATAGTGGTTTCTAACAGTTGGCAGCAGTGTTGTTCTGGTAATGAGGCCCCAGAGCATCCCATGCAATGCAGGCTGTCTTTGTTGCTCCATGTGTCATTTTGTTAAGATGATCTTGATCCTCTCCACATTTCTTCATACATTTCAGGATGTGGACTCCTCTTGCAAATGACAAGTTGTGTTTAGCAAGGTGCGACAGTAAACCAATCTCTGCCTCAACAACCTTTGCACTCGCTAAACTCTGAGGTCCAAAGAAGTCTATCATAGTCCTTCCAGCTGCATGCTTGCAATTCTGTGTACCTTTCTCATTGTTGGCATGTCATTGCAGATCAAGTCGGCCACCATGATGGATTGTGAAATCTGTGTCACAGGTCTTGCAGAAAGCATATTTCACTCCGCACCTTCTCACAGAAAGCCAATCAAAAGCACTTGCCAAATTTGGCTGAAAAATGGTGTATCTCCTCTTCTTTGCAGTGCCATCTATAGCCATATCCCTGTCCTCAACATAATCTGGGCAGTCTCTGTCTAGGTTTGTAAAACAGTGGTGTTACTGAATGAAGAAAGAAATGGGGCTGTACTGCAGAAAGAAAAAGTAGAGCCATCTCCTCAACATCAAAGATATGGGGCAATAGGCCCACAACCTATCCACATCACTGGAAATGTTTGCTCTTTGCACCATCTTCTCCTGCTTAGTCTGCTGCTTTTGCTAACTATAAATGCCTGCAAGATCACTTTACTCACTCCCTTGCTTCCACGACAACACTTGCAATCCTCCAAGGTTCACTTGCTCACCTAACCAGTGTTACAGAAGGGAGAGTGATTTTCATTGAAAAATTACATTTTCAGTATGATCAAAGCACTCTTGATTATATCTCAAAAATTCATGGTTAAGGATAAATAATCCCAGCTTAATAAATATACTTGCCAAACACTTCAAACTGTAGTATGAAATATGCCTAAGCAGTAGCAATGAATATTTAAACTACATCATGACAATACTACCTGCATTTCACTATCACCACTTCAGATGTGCTGTAGCCCTGTCCTACACCCTGGTCTGTACCTGGCAAGGGTGCCTGGCAAAGTTAAAAACTATGGCCCTCAGTACTTTTACAAGAATGTGACATTTAAGACATCATGCCATGGAACAGTCATGACAAAAGAATGTAAGATCTCGAATCTTTAACCACAAAAACAAACAAAGCATAAAGGCAGACATACCATATCTCAACAACAAACATTTGTATAGCAAGAAATCCTAATATCGTACCTTAAAATCCAAATAGCACACTAACTGCAAAAGATCCATTATAAAGAAAACATACAAAGGCTGTAGTGATACTGACATGAATGTGCTTAACTTACAGTGGTGGAAACACTATGATTACAAATAGTTCATAGTTCAGTACTAGGCTAGCTGCCCTTGCAGGCCATTTTAAGCCTAGCTAGTTTCTCTCGAATGTGAGAATCAAACCCTGTACCTTGTGCTTATAAGGAAAGCACCTTAACTGTTATCCCAACACCCAACCTACTGGAAAATAATGCCACTGTGACTAAGGACAAACCAGAACAGAATGAGGTACAAATCCAGACTTAACAGAAGATATTGCTACTATCAACCTGAAGCATTGACAAAATAAGAAAATAAACATTTTCTGAAGTAGAAGTGCATATCTGTCATTAAATGACATAGGTTCATAAATTCATAAGTGTGTACCAGGCTAATGGCCATGGAGCCTTTACAAGCCTAGCTCATAGAAGTGCCCTGGCATCGTGCCGCCCAGTTAGTTCCCATTGCCTCTATCAAGTAGAGCCACTGGAGTGATCCCCGGGGTGAACTTTCTATTTCCCATCCACTCATCAAGATTTCTCTTGAAGAGGGCCAGTGAGGTGCTCTGCTTGACATGTATGGGAAGTCTATTCCAGAGCATGAGCAGTCTCTGTGTTATAAACCTGTTCCTCCAGCATGTTCTGTTGATTGTGTAATGAGGTTGAGGTCTCTGGAGCATGTGGTGCGTTGGGACTGGGATTTCTTTAGATGTAGCAAAACAATTTCTCCAAAAGGCACCAGTATAGCTCTCAAATTAGGGACAAACCTAGAAATAATCAGGTACATTTAAAGTATTAGTTAAAACTGAGACTTTAACAGAACGGGGGGGGGGGGGTGAATTAACATTTTCTGAAAAGTTTATAATTTTAATTGTCTACTGCACAGCTCAGCAAATCAGCAACAAACCCTGAAATAATCAGGAACAGAGGCACTTGCATATAAATATTTCAAACACAGGCATTAATGGCTTACTAACTTGCTAATATACTAAAACACTTGTTCCCATAATAAGTGTCCAGGCTGTTCTTAGAAATATCTGAACTAGTACTTGCTTTAATATAATTTGGTAATCTGTTCCATGCATCAGCTGCTCACAGAGAACCAATTAGTACATTTCACATTCCTACAGAATCTTCCACAGAGGTTGTCTGTTGATTCACTATTACTTCTTGATAATCCCCAAAACAGTAGCAGAGATATTTGTCTCTAAATGCCCTGTATGCCTGAATACTTGAGAAAATGATGTAACAAGAGAATGTAAACAAGTTTATAATGCATCACCTTATCTGCAATCGTTACCAGTTTTGGGAGGTAGTTAAGAGGACAGAGAACACTGTAGTCAACAGCAGGGAAAAGGCAGTGTACAAATAAAGGTAAGATAATTTTATCAAATGACACCCAAGTATATTATACAGCTCACAGTCTTAACCCTGATCACCAACTGCCAAAGCAAAATAATGTGGGCATTTCAAATTTGGTGGTATTTTCTAGGTTTACAGATAGTTGCCAAGTTTACAGTCCAGGGAACCACTCAACAGCTTAACTCAAATTCCCAGTCCCTCACTGATCCCTCAGTGCCCACTTTATTTTCTACCACCTCTTTTGTCAGAAAGGAAATGAAAATGTTCACATCTATTTACAAAAGACAAATGACAGCAAACATAGCATGATTGCCATTTTAAGTTAGCTACAATCACTGCAGCACTTAAAATAAAATGAAAACATACCAGCTGCCTTTTTCCAACATGTAAGTGACTGTATTGCACTGCTGGGTGAGAGAACACAAAATATACAACATGACATTTCTTTGAGCAGTTCTAAGTCATGACATTATCAAACTGAAGTTATATTGCAAAACAAGACCAGATATATTTAACTATTTTGTAAAACACGTTTCATAAAAATAATTAACATGCTTATACCCCGAAACAAATACACACACACACACACACACACATATATATATATATATATATATATATATATATATATATATATATATATATATATATATATATATATATTCTGAAGACATGACACGAGTAACCAAACAACCATCAGGAGGGTAATTTGTTAACATATTATTACATCCATGTGGTACAAATATCTGACAAGACAAAAAAACAAAAACATGGGATATTCTACTGTTTTTACAATGCATGCCCATAGTAGCAGGGCCTGACAAGCAAAATAAACCCTACCTCTCAACCTGATAGAACACGAAATCTGCACAAAGCTTAATATACTTTGTGGACAAAGGCCCAAAAAGTATGGATACATTTTAAATGTTGTTCGTATAAACCTGGAAAGCTGCTAGAACAGGACTTACATGCATACATTTTCTGGGAGGATATGAAGTCTGAAACTCAAATGCCTGTTAAGATCTACTGAGTTTAAACTTCAGATGATAATTTCCCAGAAAAAACAGAAATTTTATGAGCAACAAATCAAAAATGTGGAGCAAAAATCTGGCTGAGGAATGCAACAAATCAGGGACAAGAACACAATATAGCCATATACAATCAAGTTACTATTTACTGCTCAGATCTAGACAAAGCACAAAATCTAGACCGGATTGCATAATGTGATAAAACAGAGAGACAGACACAAAGTAAATCTGAACTGGATGGACACACATTGCAGCCTACATTTTAAGACACTTACCTCTGCATAGTGCAGGACAGCAGCTACAGTTCCCTCAGTCCACAGCAAAATTCAGGAATAAATAATCCAAAGGAGCATAAGTACAATTATCAGCGACACCGTCCAGCAAAAATGAATCTCAGCCTTTTGTGGTTAGGGGTCTGCTGATCTCAGTCCCCAACTCCCTGAAGCACTGCAGCCTCTTGTATTGCACTGTCTCATCCTTCAGGTAAAACGTGGACATCTCAGACCGGATAACAAATCCTTCCTGACTTCCTCTACAACTGATACAATGACCCATGGCAAAAATCTCTTTTTTCCTTCCTCAAACTCACTCTGATCCAAGGTAGTCTTCCTGCATCTTGAAGGCCTTTTTGAAAGTATTGTAATTGCACAAAAAACATTGACGATGCATGATTTACCAAGTATTTGGGAGCTGTCATTGGCTCCTGTCCTCAGGAATAGTTACTTTATTGGTTCATATACCGTGATGGTGATTGGCTGTAACTGCTGTATATGAGCCAATTAAAACCTTTGTAGTACAGCCAGTTCTGTTCAATGTGGAACAGTGGAGCAGCTATGTGATTGTTTTGTATACCATGATGCCAACTGGCAGTAATTGTGGTATACTAATCAATCAAAACTTGCATAGCGGAGCCAGAGCTTTTCAATTTGGAACAGGGGAACAGTGGCTTTGTTTAGGGTTGAATGCGGAGTGCTCCGCAGAATCCAGAGCACTTGGATGCTCATTGGTACACAGGCCTGTTGTAATATAATAGCATTGTAGCTACAGGTCAGTCTTTGTGTACTACGTCTTAAAGTTTGCAGCATGAATTAAAGGGTTGCTTAGGAAGGTGGTAGTGGCAGAGTGATACTTAGACTGGAAGTGCCTAAGGGGCCCCCAAAATACTAACACCAGCCCTGGCCATATAAAATCCTTGATTAGGGTGCCAGAACTTCACAGCTTTCTTGCTTTAGAGAAAGGAAGGTTATGACTCTGATAATTAGCTGTATTCTTGGGAAAATGATAAATAAAAAATATTCATACCCTGGCAAAAAGCATGACACAAAAATGTGGGATGGAAGGAGGGTGACTCTGCTGCAACAGTGATCTATGTGAACATGTACTGTTTTGGTAAGTTAACTTACACAGCTGTACTATGTCCATCATTAGATCACTGTTGCAGTAGCCTGTGCTATATGGGCAGATGACCAGAACTTAGAAAGGAAGGGAAGATGAATCACTTTCAGATTCCAGGAAACCGTGAAGAGCAATTCTGGTACAACTTGCTCTAGACCTGGAAAGAAACTTAATCTGTAATGCTTCATAAACGCATGCGCATATAACTAAGTTGTTGCCTCCAAAATACTTCTGGAGTCTACCTCTTTCCCAAAAGCCACAGACAAATCCAAAGCTCTGGTAGAACTGACCCTAGCCTTGCTTGGAATTGGCTTGTTATAGTGATGGTAACAAAAGCAATAGCATGACACGATCGTTTGGAAAACTGTTTATTTTGGTACTGATTGCCCCTTTTATTTTGTTTGCCTTCATAGGAAATAAAGAGTTGTTCTCTGAGCTCCCAAAGGACGTAGTCCTATTAAGATAGTATCCGAATTGTCTGTGGACATCCAGAGTACACAAAATCCTTTCTGTCTTACATGATGGATTTGTAAGAAGACAGAGAGATGAACAGCTTGACAAAAAGTAAACTCTGAAACTACTTTAGGCATAAATGAATCATTTGATCTCAAAGTTGCCCTGTCCTTATGGAAAATGAAATAAAATTGACTTGCCATTAGAGTGTGTAACTTATATAATCTTGCAGAAGTCAGAGCAATGTTTAACACTGTTTTTCAAGTCAAACAGAATAATTTTTTGTTCATAAAAATACTGTTTTCTATGTGGATAGATATGTAGAACCCCTGTCAGAATTTTTGACTTGTGTTTAGGTAGAAAGGGGGGAATCTGTGGGTAGACAAGCAGAGATGACCAAAAAATTAATCTTGACAGAAGACATAAAAAAGTAAGAAAGGCCATCTGATAGTAACTCACACAAATATTGTAGAACAAGAGACATGTGGGTCTTAAAAGGGTACTGGTTCTTACATCGGTACTAACTAGAAAATATTTTCACTTATCCATACATAATTTACATCCTTTAATACCTGCTGCATGTCCACAGAAAACAGGTGCCTAAAAGGTATTATGACTCTTATCTTCCAGGCAGTCAATTGAAGAAGTTGAAGACAGTGGTGTATCAAACATTCCTGTTCTTGTGTGAGTAAATCTGTCCTGTATGGAAGCTTGTGGTAAATGGCAAATTTGAGAATAAGAGCCACTATTGCCTGGGCAAAAAGGGGATCAACACAATTATTTTGGGGAGTTCTTATGAATTTTTAAAATGACCCTGGTTATCACTGGAAACAGTGGAAAGGCATACATAAACATTTCGGTAAATGGGAATGAGAAAGCATCTGTTTTCTAGGCCTGCTTGAAAGGAATCTTGGAGCAGAATTTCTTTAACTGTCTGTTGTTAATGGAGGTAAGCAGATTTGTTTGAGGAGTTCTCCACAGGAGGATCAATTCTTGTAAGACCCCAATTCAATCTCCATTTGTGAGGGTCTGGTTGGCCCTGCTCAGCTTGACTGCAGTAATGTTTTGCTGTGAAGGAATGTAGGTGCCCTGAAGGGACAGATTGAACTGAGTTGCTAATTTCCAGGCTACCACAGCTAGACTGCAAAGGATGTATCATCTGCTTTTCTCTTGATTGTTTATATACTACATAACTGTGGTATTGTCTGTTATTACTACCAGAGAGCTTGGAGTCTAAAGATTGCTTAGGAATTTGAGATAATTTATAAGTGGCACCTTTTTTTTTGTCATTTATGTTTTTCAGTCCATCTTGCTTTTGATGTTCATTGATTTTCACTACTGTAGTAATAACGCCTTGGAATTTTCATGCTGTGGAAGCCCTTGCCTGGATTGAATGCCAGGGACTTTTCTCCTTCATGCAAGTCTGGCAGATGCCCATCCCTATGACATCAGGATTTCAGGGTATAATGGTCATCAGCTGGTACCATTTTCTTAGTTTGTTTCTACTGTAGGAGACTTACAGAGTTGTAGTCTCACTGGTTGTTACAAAATCAGAGTTTAGAAATGCATTAAAGCTAAGTACCTCATTGGGGAGCTGTTTTCCTTATTATTGTCTACTGTGCTGCTAGATGTTAATTGCCAAGACAAATACTCACTTAGAGCATGGGAAACAATCCCTCACTGGGAACTGAAAATGTAAGCCAGACCCAGAAAATCCTCTCCAAAAAAGTCTGAACTCTTTGAGAATTTAATGTGAAGACAGCCATCTTTTAGGTTTGAAGTTGTTAAGACACTGAGAGGTAGAATGAGGGGTAACAGATACTGAAGTGAATCATCTAGAATTTTAGAAATGTGATGTGGCGATTCAGAAACAAGAGGTCCAGGACTAGTCTACAGGTATCTATTTTTTTCTTTGGTGCCAGAAAGTTCTTGAATAAAAGCCTTTCCCTGTTTGTTCAGATGGGGCCAGTTCTGTGACTCATAGAGATAGTATATATTCCAGGACTGGAGGGAACAAGGAAGTCTGGTTTGATGGATGACAAGGAATCCACTGGAAATGAGGAAAGGACTCCACTGCCCACTTGTCTGTCTTTTTCAGATGCCACCGAAGTAAAGATCTAGGAAATATTTACAAGGTTGTCAGATTGGAAAGGGGAACACAGCTGAAGAGGCATATGCCTTTGCTTCTGGGAGCCCCACCACTTTCTTTTTGAGCCTCTCTGCCATTGTTTTTTGAAATTCTACTTGCCTGTACCTTGCTACAAGTAATAGCGCTGTTTCATATAAAAAGGTCCTGAACTGGAAAGAAAGTTCTTGTTAAACATTAGCAAGGATGGTTGAAAATTTGTGTTACTGCTTGAATTAGCATCCTTCTTTCATCAAAACGTTTAAAAACCCAAGAAGAAGAGGGCCCAAACATTACATCTCTAATGAGGGGAGCATTTAATATCACAGCTTTGACATCTTCTGGTAAATTCTGTGCATGTATCCAAGCAAACCTTATTAGTGATCCAGCAGCAGCTGCTCTGGGTACAGTATCAACAGAGTCATAAGCACACTTCAAAGAGTGTTTGTCACCTGAGAAACAGAAGCTATTAATATTAATTAATAGTGCTGACCTCTCAATAGCAGAGGTTAGCACTTAACTTTTCCAAAGAAACAAGCGTGAATTTACATATATGTGTCTGACAATTTAGAATTCTGAAGGCTAAAGTAGATGATAAAAAGCACTTTTTCCCCAAATCTGTCAAACGGTTTCCCATCTTTGTTCGAAGGAATGGTGTTAGAATCTAAAATATGTTTGGCAACAGACGGTTTCACAAAACAAATAACTGAAAGATCTGATATGGGAATAGAAAAATATATTTGTCTATCTTGGGAACCTTGTATAATTGATCAGAACTCTTAGGGGCAGAAGGTTGACTGTCAGTTATATCGTAATCTGTGAAAAAACATCCTCAAAGGTTGGTCAAATTCAAAGAAAAAAACACAGGTTAAGGAAAATCCATCTATAATAAATCATAATATTTTGATGTGATGTTAGAATTTCTTTCTGTTACAATTGAACAATTCTTTCATTCTAGCTAAAGTCTCAGAAAAAGATAACTATTCAGGGGATGAATCTGAAGAAAAGCTTTCAACATAATCTTGATTTCTCCTCCTGTGGTTTTAGCACTGGGGAAAAACAATGCCTAATTCCTGTCCATCAAATGGGGAATTGGCACCTCAAAGAGAAGAAACTCTTTTTCTTTCAGCATTCAGTAAAGGAGACAATAATTCAGAGAATGAAAGGCTTGGAATAAGTCCTCAGCAAAATCTAGCCAGTCTTCCTTGTCCATCCTCAGTGAAACAGGAGAAGAAATATGTCTAACTTTCTGTTTTATTTTTGTAGGAGATCCCATAGAAAAAGACCAACCCAGGGGTGGGTTTTTTCCTGGGAATAAGACACCAAGGGCTGGTTTTGTGTTAAAGTATCACCCATACTCTTCTCCAAGATCTAGAAGAGTATTTCTCCCTTGCCTGCTAAGGACATCCCAAACGCCACAGAGGGCATGGCTAACTCCAAGTGTTTAGCAGATTCTTAATTAGCAATACTGTCAGGATCAAGAGAAAATTATAGGTGGCGTGAGGTACCTATGTTGACAGCAGAGTCACTTATCAGTAGCTGAGGAAGTCAGGAAGCTAGCCTGATTACCAAAGACTGCTAAGAAATGTTCTTCTTTTGGATGGGGGAGGAAGAACCTATGATCCTGAAGCCTGCAAAAGAAAGAAGAAAGAAAGAAAGAAAGAAAGAAAGAAAGAAAGAAAGAAAGAAAGAAAGAAAGAAAGAAAGAAAGAAAGAAAGAAAAAGAAAGATTTTTTCTGAAAGAAAAAAATGTCTGATAAGCGGGTAGCACAAAAAATAATTTTTTACCATGGTTTTCCCATAACAAGTAAACTCTAGAAACATTAACTTTTCTAAGAAACTTTAGTAACAACTACCAAAAAAACAAATTTCCTAGTCTAGAAATATGTTTTTCTTTAGGGATAAAATAAACTTTTTCCTCAGAAAAATAGATAAAATGGAAGGTTTTCCCCAGAGAGGTACTTCTCTGCCCAGCTTTGGTGAAGCTATAGTATCTATCACTCGAGGCCTGCAGGGAGAGCACACTTCTAAGACAAGAAAGAACTGAAGGTTTACAGCCTTAAGCACCGATTTTATATAGTTCTCCCCAAGCACCATAACAGTTATGGTGCATGGAAGGTGTCCTAAAGCTTTAGATGCTTGTCTGTCATCATATTCTTCACAGGATATAATCCATATAGCTTAGGCTACTGCAACTGTGATCTAGTGATGAGCATCAGAGGATTCCGGCAGATTACTGGTGAGGCAAGTGAGTATATAACAATGCAATTCACTGTTGTCAACAAATTACAGCATAACAAAATTTGAGCACAAAATATTATCTCTTAGCTCATACAGATTACCAGGTATGCTATTGGTGAAAGACAGTCAGAAGTAAAGCCAGGTGGAGCAAATGAGACAGCCTTCCCAGGCACAAGGCATGGGGGTACAATCAGCAGATGTGTTTTTCCCCTCAGTTTCTTGCTTCTCACCAAATGTGAGGGTGTTATAAGCTGGCATGCTTGTTTAGGAGGAAAGACATACCATATCAGAGAATGTACATTATTATTATTATTATTATTATTTTTGGGAACAGTAGTCCTGCTGTGGAATTAAGTAATTTCTAATACACACTAGCATCAGGAAAACAAACGTATAATTCACTAACTCACAGTGTCCTCTGTATGTTATTGTTAGTGACGCTGTGAGAAGACATAATTTTCAATAAACTCTACTATCTAGGCAAAGAAATTATAAAAACATGGAAAGGCACTAGTGCAAGTAAAGCAATCAAAACAGCTGTAGAAAATTACATTGCAACAGCTGTAGAAAATTACATCTGCAGCACCTAATAAATAGACTGCAAGTTTTACTTTAAGCAGTATGTCATTGTGCTCCATTTGGGCAAGGTCAGCCATGTTTGGCTGTATTCTCCATTTACAGCCATGGATAGTCCATGTAGTTTTCTGTGTAGATGTTATACCTTACTGAATCCACCCTTCTGAAAACCAAAAAAAAAAAGAAAAAACAAGAAATAAATTAAGTGAAATAAAAAGTGTAACTGCAAATACTTAAGAAGACATAAGGGTAGCTCAGGTCATAGAAAAGGAAGTACCTGCAGGAAGCAAAATCAGTTATTATAAGTGTACCTAATGGTGAATCTCAGTGAATTAACAGATGTAGCACACTGTTCATATAATGAGACACATTTATATTCACAGAACTGTACACAATTTGTTTTTGGGTAGTAGTTTTCTGTGAGATTGGAAGAAGTATAAAAATGAATACTTTTTGTGTAACTAGTAATATAAACAACACTCTGCTCTCTCTCTCTCTCTCTCTCTCTCTCACATGCTGCATTACTCACCCTGTAAACCTCAAACCTAAACTGTTTCCAGCTGATAGCATGCAGTAGTCTGTGTGTTAATTGTTTGACAATAATATTCTTAATTTAGAAAATATTGTCTCTCTTGTTAATGACAATTACCAATATCTCCCTGACAGTAATCTTTTCACAAAGAGTGACAGCATGCTTTTATCTGTCTCATTATAAAGTTTCATATAATATCAGGTTACTGTGACATAACCTGGAATGCACTGTGGCTGTGTGTGGTCTAACCACCTTACACAATGTATTGGCACATATCAGGTCAGCATCTTGAACTCTGGATTCAGATGCCATTGTACAGGTGGCAGTCACTCCTGGTGTTATAGGCATTAGATCAGTGCTTTGCAGAAGTAATGGTCTTAGTAAGCCTGATTCTTCACCACAGCACTGTTGAGTTATATCAGCAGAACAAAAAGCATTTTAATTATTGTCCACAGCTTAGTAAACTGATGCAGGAACTAGGGGCATCAGTAATGCAAAACCCGCTATGTATTTTTTTCACTTGCAGTGCCATCAGTGATTTTTATTTATTTATTTTTTTATTTTATTTGCTTACTTTAGTAGGTGTCACAAGATTTGCAAGGCCAAGATGTTCATATGTGCAAAGAACAACAATAGGTGTCTTGTGTTCAGCTGTGTGTCATTTCACCCTATAATATATACAGTTTGCTGTCAACGTATGGAAGGAAGTCAGTATTTAAATGCACAGCCCAAAGTAAAATATATATGCAGTTCTTTCACATGCATCTTCTACTTAAAAAGGGAACTTATAATTCAGCAGTACAACAGCTGTAAACTAATGCACTTAAGTTACAGCCCCTGCACCCACTGCTTTTCCAGCAGTAATTATTTTAATGCAAGCAAGGAAAAGGTGTTTATATAAAAATCCAAATCCCATGAATGTTAATCTTAGCTGTGGCAGTGTCAGAAACATTCTGCCAAAGTCTTGCACAAAAAGATAAATCATGAAAGAAGGTCATCACAGTCTTCTTAAAATAGATTTTCTTCCTCACTACAGCCAACAAGATGCTTCAGTCAGCACACACCTGACTCTATTTTGTCCTTCTTGAGGGTCTTGGCAGGCTCTTCAGAACCCTTGGCTGTTATGGAGGTTTGGCAAGTAAGTGATAAATTTTGTAATTGATATTCTTCTACATTTTGTAGTAATGTTGACTTTTGCCGTCTGCTCTGAAGCAGCACACTGTGTTTTTTTCCCTTATCAGCTTTAAACCATTGCTATCCTTACAGTATTGTGCATTCTAAAAGGGGTACCTATTACTCGACAAATAGCATGCAAACTCCTTGATCTAAACTCCCCAAATCTGAAAGTCACAGAATGTGTGCAATTTGTTCACCCTTGCACTATGTTTCTGTTTCCTCTATAGTTGCAGAATTGTGGAGTTAGTATTTATAATAAAGGGGATGTGGGGGTGATGCCACTTGTAAAAGCTGTTTTTTTTTATTACTGATGTCACCCACAGTTTTGCCAGGTATGTTTTTTTTTTGTTTTCAACAAGGGAAATTATGTGATTAATTTATACTGCATAGCATAGCCACTGTGGTAACTATGTAGGTTCATAGGTACACTAGGCTAATAACCACCAGGCCATCAATTAAGCCTTGCTGTTCAAACCAACCTGTGTCCATATGTATCATGGGCATTTATTAGAAGGGAGTATGTTACTTAAGAAGTTTCTAAAGTTTATGGGAGTGTATTTTAGTTTAGGAAAAGTTACTGTCTTCCTCTATCAGCGACATGGGGCCATACCAGCGGTGACTTTCTGATTTTTCCATCCAGTGGTCAAGAATGCACTTAAATAGGGTTAGAGATGGATTCTGCTTCAAATGGGTGGGGAACCTGTTCCAGTGCATGTAGATCCTCTAAGACACATGTCTGTCATGCCAAAATGTCTTATTTATGTCCCAATCAATAATTTAAATCCTTGGATCTAATGGTTTTGATGTTGTTCATTTTGTGGATGTGCAAAAGGTCCATCAGAGCTGGATCCTAGGATGCCTTGTATAACAGATATAAATTACCTGTGAGTAACCTGTAGGAGACCAATTCAGATACAGGGCTTTAGGGAAATCTGTACATGACAATGTGCTTATACCTTGAATTCTCCTCATATGCAGGGTTGTAGCATAATGGCTATAGTGCGCATTTTTGATCCTGCCATTTGCACAGTTGTAGAGCCTCTGTCATATCCAAGGTGGTGAACATGATGTTATACTGCTGTGCTAAGGGTGTCATCATAGTGACTCTGTATTTGTGTCCGTGTGTTTGTATGTATGCATGCATGTGTCATTTGCACAGTTGTAGAACCTCTGTCTTATAGGTTCATAGGTTGGTACTGAGCTATCTGCCCGAAGGCATATATTAGCCCAGCCACGTTGTGCGGTATTCACCGCCCCTTTAGTAGTTCCCTAGACCCTTGTACTAGCAGCTAGATACCCTTGGCCCCTATCTAGTAGTGCTGTTGGTGTGATACCCGGTGTGAACTTTCTGTTACCCATCCACTCATCAAGGTTCCTCTTGAAGAGTGATAGTGAGGGGCTCTGTCTTATGCAGATCGGGACCCTGTTCCATAGTAAGGGAAGTCTCTGCGAATGGAATCTATCCCTCCAGCATGTTCTATTCATTGTTGTGTTGAGGTTTATATCCCTAGAGTGTGTAGCTCGAGTAAATTTGGTTTTGCTAAGATGGAGCATGTTCAACAATTCTGGGTTGGACATGGCTCTGTACGTTAGACAGAGATCGCCTCTGAGAAAGCGGTATGCAACAGAGAACAGTCTTAGCTTTTTCAATCGTGCTGCATAGGGCAACTGTTTGAGGCCAGTAATTCTCTTGGTTAGGTACCTCTTTGGTCTCTCCAGCTGCTGGAGATGTCTAGCCAGGTACATTCCAATTGGTGCATTGTACTCAATAATGGGTCTGATGAGGGAGGAGTAGAGGGGCACCATTACAGCCTTAGATCTTGATGCGAACCCATTTGTGATCAGATGGGTCACATAGAAGGATTTTCTAACCACTTTGGCAACATGGTTATCAAAGGAAAGCTGACTATCTACTTGGGTCCCTAGATCACTTATTTCTTCTTCAGATTTCAGGGGATTACCTCCTATGTTGTAGTTTGTGGGTACTCTGTTTTTTCCAAAGGGGATTACTACACATTTTTTTTGCATTTAGCTTGAGACCATGGCTTTGACACCATGCATCAGTCTCATTTAGGCCCTTCCGGAGGATCTCCATGTCAGCCGGAGACTCTATTATAGCACCCAGTTTGCAGTCGTCCGCAAACTTAGTCACCCACAGCCCTTCCGTGCTTGCCTGTACTTCTGAGAAGTATATGCCAAACAGGAGGGGCCCCAGGACAGAGCCCTGAGGCACACCACTCATTACTAGTCTGGATTCGGACATAGATCCTGCTACTCTTACTTTATGGGATCTGTCTGAGAGCCAGTTTGTGATCCATCTTGTGATGTAAGGGTTTATGCCCAGGCTGGTGAGCTTATCAATAATACCCGAATGGGGAATGGTGTCAAATGCTTTAGCAAGGTCAAGGTAAGCCATGTGTACCTCCTTTCCCTTATCTATAGCCTGAGTAACTGTCTCAAAGAAATCCACCAGGTTCAGGAGGCATGATCTGCCCTTGACAAAGCCGAACTGTGTGGGGTCCAGCGACTGTAGGTTCTCAATCTCTCCATTTATGAGTTCCATAATGATTCGCTCCATAGCCTTACAGATCAGACTGGTCAGGCTTACTGGTCGGTAGTTCCCAGGGTCAGTTGTGGCCCCACCCTTGTGTAGCAGGACAACCGTTGCTGTGCACCATTCTCTGGGCACATATCCTGTGGAGAGGCTGAGACTGAACAGGGTATTAAGATGCGGGGTTAATTCCTTTTGGAGCTCGCGTATGACACAGCTGGGACACCATCTGGTCCCATGGAGGCAGTGTTTTTAGCTTTAGATAGAGCCTTGTTAACCAACGTATCAGTAATAATTGGACTTACACAATCCCCTGGAATGGTAATAGGCCCTGTAGGTGGTGGTGGTGGGGGGGGGAATTTGCACTAAACCTGTCAGCCAAGATGTTGGCAATGTCAGAAGGGTCAGTGTATTTTGTTCTATTTTGTACTAGCTCAGAACAGACCTCAGCGTTGCCATTTAGGTTTTTGACGTAGCCATAGAAGGCCTTATGGTTATCCTTGGCATCCTTGGCAACTTTCTTTTCAAAATTAGCTTTAGTTGACGTGATGAGGGCCCTCAATTTCTTACTAACGCTGATCAGGGATGATTTTTCTACTTGAGATTTGGCCTTTTTTTGTATAAGTCTCCTCCTTTTATTGTAAAGTTTGCTTATGGCTGGGGTCCACCAGACTGGTTTCTTCTTGCTTGAGGAAGGAGTCTTGGTTTTATTTGGGATAGCACGGTCCATACAATCCTGAAGATGCATATAGAGTGCCTTGGTATAGGACTCTGCATCCTGGATATCATTATCCTTCTGCAAGGGAATAGTGAAGCTTTCCACTTCGGATGCAAGTAGTTTGAAGTTTGCTTTGGAAAGGTTTTTGACTATGGTTTTTTTGACTGAGGGAGGTGGAGGGGTGAGGATGTCCAGGGTTATCAGTTTGTGGTCGGATCTGACCAAGGAGGGAGTGATACCGGGTGTGGTACAGTGGGCGCCCATATTTGTGATGATTAAATTCAATATGTTGTCCCCTCTAGTGGGGGAACATACTAGTTGTTCAAGGGCATTTTAATTTATAAATACTATGAATTGCTGAGCATAGGAGTTGGAACATTGGTAGTTTGCCCAGTCTATACCAGGGTAGTTGATATCACCCAAGATTATGGTGTTGGGTAGGACCTTTATATTTTCCAATGTCTCAAGGAATGCAAAGTGAGCATCTTGGGACATGGTGGGCGATCTATAACCGGCTACGACTTGAAATGTGGTTTTGCCTGCTGATAGTTGCGCATGGATATCCGAGGTGGTCAACATGATGTTACACTGTTATGCTAAGGGTGTCATCATGGTCACTGTGTATTTGTGTCTGTGTGTCTGTATGTATGTATGCATGCATGTGCTTGGTGTATGTGTATGTTTGTGCATAGACAGCATGGGCCTCTACATGCTAATATGTACACACTAAAATCATTCTACTGTGACTAGAATAGCTGCTGCCATCTACCTAAAAGATCACCAGAGTAAATGTGGCCTAGATTCTAATGAGCACGCAACATAGCTTTATCTCAAACCACAACATTTTCATTGCCTTTTTCTTAGCAACAGGAGGATGCACCATTATAGGCATCACCAAGACATTTCAGTTTTCTCTCTCCTATTTGCTCTTGTTTAACAATCTCCAAAACTAAGCATATCTGAAAACTGTAGCAGATTGTAAAAGGTGGTTATCTGGCCACATCTTAAACAGCTGCATGAGGTAATGTAGGATCTAATCTTTGTACCCCTGCTTCACATGTAGCTGCTGTTGTCCAGGAATTCATTTAACAAGACTTTCTTGTTAACTGGTTTCATAAACTCATTGACATTATATCACACTAAGTCATATTTGTTTATTTTTTTACTATCACACTAAACTTTTTTGATCCCCTAAGAGATCATACTACCAGCCTAGCCCCCAGTGCCCCATGTCCATGCCATCTCTACCAGCCATCCTCCTATCTCTCAGATTATTCTGGCATTTGCTGGTGCCAGTCATGGATCATAAGAGTGTCCTGGGGGCCATCTGTGCTTCCATCTGGGGAAGGGATCTTTTTTATATGCCCTATCCAGCCCCCATGCTTATTGATTATGCCTGAGGGCAACTTCCATCTATGGACCAGTCCTCTCCTTAATGAGTGTTATCAAAGAGCACCCCCCACCCATGACATTCTTGCCCATCAATTCCTGATGCAGCATAAGTCACCAGAGCCACTAATCCAACCAGGTTGACTAGACTGTAGTTAGGGCTTTATCCTCCTATGCCATCTGAGTGGCAACAATGCACTGGATATTATATAACCCCTGTACAGTTGAAAGAATTCTCTTCATACCCACTCTATGCTTTTCAAAGTCATCTCCTTAATTAAACAGGACCTTTCGCTTACAGGCTATCTAGTGAAATACTTCACTTTGATTTTAGAATAACAAAAGCAAATATCTTTTACTATCCTAACGAGAATAAAATATTTGTCACCAACCTGGTGCATTACTTCCTTCACAAACCATTTCACCGAAACCCTGGAATGCTTTGGTGTATGGTTGGACTCTCACTCTGATTCTAAGCTCTGTATTGTGGTTTGAGGTAAAGCCATATTGCTAGCTCATTAGAAGCTAGGCCACATTAACTCCTTGCAGCTTGCAACAACAGCAGTCTCACATGCATAGCTGTTAGGGGCTTGCTGGAAATAAACAGTTCTAATCGCACACATAGATGCCTTCCTAATTTGACCACTGCTTTTTGGACTAACACTGACTTTAATCTCTTTTAGATAATGGATTAAATATACAGTAATACCCTGTTGGAGCATAAACATTCTCCAACAGGGTATTGTCTGATAGAAAGCAAGTCCACTGCTTCATATTACTGTTGTGGATGTCGGACAGAAAAAAAGTAAATAACCTTCATTTTTTTACACTATCAAATTTTGACTTTACTATTTAATAGGCACAGAAAAAAGTAAACCAATGAAAAAAATAACGCATGTGTGTGTGTGTGTGTGTGTGTGTGTGTGTGTGTGTGTGTGTGTGTGTGTGTGTGTGTGTGTGTGTGTGTGTGTGTGTGTGTGTGTGTGTGTGTGTGTCTCTGTATGTGCCTATGAGAAATGCAGAATCAGAAAGACAGAGACAGACAGAGTGAGGGAGCAACTGAGAGAAACTGAGTACATACCTCTCAAATACTTTGCTCAGAAATTAGGGTTAATGCCAGATATCTGGGAATGGGAGACAAAGGCTCAACATTTAAATATAACAACCAACATTTTCTGAACAACAAGTAGCATAAAATTATAATGTCTGCCTTGATTAACTGAGTAATCTTCAGTAATCTAACTGAAATTCATTTGAGGGACAGACTATAATCAAAGATGGTGGGAGGCATGTGGCAAGCTGGAGTGCCTTACACTGTATGATTTTTTTTCTTTCTTTTGATCACAGTGAGACGTTGTCCCATTCGATTCTCAGCTAGAGTGTCTTCTGTGTAGAGACATGCGTGAATGGGCGTACCTTCGTTGAACGTTGTGCGTCAGAGCTGGCAACTCGGCACGTAAAAATCTACTGCCAATCATTAGCGGACCGGAGTTCCGCTGTGGTGACTCCTAACCGGGAAAAGCCGAAAGACACAACAACAACAGTGAGACACCTGAAGTGTGCTCAGTCAAGAAAGCAGTAATTGCTGGGCACATTTATGTGCTTTGTGTGTGTGTGTTTTTATATATATATATATATATATATATATATATATATATATATATATATATATATATATATGTGTATACTAAGAAAAAAATTGAAAAGAATTTAACAGATAACCCATTATCCAAGCACAATAATGCCCCTCCCAGGGTGGGTATTAGGGAAACAATGGATGTTGCAGGGGTGGGGAGGCCCTCTGTCTGCGGCATTGGGCCTCATAGCACCCCTGGGCAATTTATTTTCCCTAGTAAAGCCAACCCTGTTGAGCATTATTGTTTATTCGAAAATTAATTGTCTCTCATTATTCCACACCATACAGCGTGCAAACACACAGATGCACACACACACACACACACACACACACACACACACACACACACACACACACACACACACACACAAAGAGTTTGTGAATGCTACTCCCATTTCCATTCAGGTATGTTTGGCTTTCAACCATTCTGTGTGCCACTTGATTCCTGAGAACACTAATCTATAAACTCCTTTTCCTCAACCAGTGCTACTCACAGACCTTTTGTAAAGTTCTCAGCTTTTTACTCCTAATCTCCAACTCTTCTCCAAAGCGGGGCCTTAGGAAGTGCATGGGGGTTTCCTTTGTATAGGTCCCTAGGTATGATATATTCAGGGGAGGAAGGCTTCCTTTGTATAGGTCTCTAGGTATGATATATTCAGAGAAGGGGGCTTCCTTTGTATAGGTCCCTAGGTATGATAAATTCAGGGGAGGGGGGCTTCCTTTGCATAGGTCCCTAGGTGTTAAATATTCAAACAGCTGATGTCAAAGTTTCCTCTCAACTTGTTGCTTTCAAATCTACTCAACAATGACTACACTTATAGGAAACCAAGTGTGACTACTTCCCACCTTGAACTCTTTTAGCCATGTTAATCTCACCATGTACCTAACCTTTTTGTGTTCGTTGTTTTCCTTTCCTGCCTTTTTCCAATTTATCTACAGCCATGTGATAAGGATATCTTTTAATAGTCATGCATATTCAGTACTGTAGCAGTATGACTGTTAATTGTGTCTACTTTGTTTGTTTCCTTTATTCAATAGTCCTTTAATGTACATCCCCAGGTTATGAGTGAAAATAATCTGCTAGTATCAGTAGTTACCTGGTTAACATATGAATATAAAATTTTAATAATAAATTCAGTGGCTGCTGTTTTACTGACAGCGATATGTGTAGAAAACCAAGATATGAAGTACATTTGCAGCACATTTTTTTTTCATTGGGGGGATGGGTAATTCTGCAATTTCTAAATTATTGTTGCAGTATTCAAAATGTTACTTCACTGCTGTGATAGGTCAACAAGATCAGAGATTTACAGCTGTGAAAATATTGTCAGCCAGTCAGAAATGAGCTCTCAGCAAAGATTAGATAAAACTGAGTGGTTTCTGGCCAGAGGAGAATTTTAAAGCCTCAAGCCTTTCCCATCTGTAATTTTAATTGCTCCATGAACCTGGTATTTCATGTGGTTTAACAGTGCTGCTGACAAGCAGACTGTGTGACTTTTGCTGCTTGCCAAGCAGGAAAATGCTACAAAGCTTCAGTGTGATTGTTCTCTGGCGCCATCTGGCACCACATTCTGAACTACATATGCAGTCTTATTGTTACAGCTCCCCATATTTCTTTAGGTATTTATTTGGATTTAGCATGAAAGACAAAAGCTCACTTGTAGATGGACTAAAAAGGTAGTTGAAAGCATCTGGCAACATTGGAGTACAGAAGATTGTTATTTGTGCTTCAAGAAGGTAGACGTAATCTAAAATGATGAGTATTACAATAAGCAGTTGTCAAACACCAGAGTCCTGAGTAACCCTAAGTAGCATACTTCTCAACTGTCTAGATATTTGCAGAATGTTCAGATTTTTGCCTCATATTTTTGGTGTGCTCCCCATAAAAACTGTGTTTTTTTTCATGGCAAATCACTGAGGGTTCAAGTCACTAAATAATGACATACATTTGAGTTTCAGACTTCTGATACTTCATAAAATTCATGCTAACACAAATCCTGTTATTACAGCAACTTTATAAGTTTATAATCCCAATTTTTTGGGTCTTTTCTCCCAGTTACTTTAGGCTTTGTCTAGATTTCTTGTGCCTTAGGTTTAGAGGTATTCTAGGTAATATGCTTTTACTTGTAGCTTTGTAACACCCAGGGTTTGCTTAGCTAAGACTTTTAAAATATAATGTCTTGTAATTTGATTAGTGAATGTAAGAAATACATGTGCCAGGTAAATATAACGAGGTAGCTAATTACCTGAGTACAGATATACCATGAGAGGATAACAAAATAATTATTAATAAGGATTATAGGGTAATGCATGCCACCAAATATTACACATAGGCTTGTCAGTATAAAGAATAAAACAGAATGCCATTTTAGTAATGGTGGCTGATTGAAAAGAGAGCAAGACAATGTTGTCAGCTTCATTCATTCATTCATTCATTCATTCATTCATTCTTTATTTATTTATTTATTTATTTAGTTAGTTAGTAAGTTAGTTAATGGCACAGCAGATAGTGCTGTTACCTCACAACAAGAGGTTTCCTGGTTCTATTCTCGGCTGGGGTGCCTTCTTTGTGGCATCTGCTTGTCCTTCATGAGTTTGCAAGGGTTTCCTCCAGGTGCTGCAGTTTCCTCATACATTCCTAAGACATGCAGTAGATGGACTGGACACTCTAAATTGGCCATAGGTGCGAGTGTGTGTTGTGGAAAAACTACAGCGGCAGGACTAGCCACCCGGCAGTGTAAACCTTAGATCCAGATGATTGTCACTGTTGAAGTGACACCCCAATCCCATCTGCAAAAATGGGAAAAAAAAGGGTTCTGGCTGGATGGATGAATGGATTTGCATTTGTTAATCAAGGTAAAACACTGGTCCAAAATGGACCGTTTTTAGGCCAGCCCAGACCTACGGACTGAAAATACATAGGTTTATGGATGCACACTAGGCTAATGACTGCTAGGGCATTTTAAAGTTTAGACGTACAACCCAAATGTGTCCCACAAGTTATATGTTTTAGATGTTTGCATAGGAGGTGTTCGTTTGTTATGACATGACTTACTGACTGCTTCTGTCCATCAGAGGCATAGACATCAGACCAGGAGTTAATATTCTATTTCCCAACCAATGGTCCAAGTTATGCTTAAATAGGCTTACGTAGAAACTTTGTTTCACATGGATGGAGACCCTATTCCAGAGAATGCAAATTCTCTGAGATACATATATGTATGTCCAAAATGTCCTTTTTATGTTGCAAGCAAAAGTTAGGTCTTTAGATTCAGTAGTTCTGATGCTGTTTGTTTTACAAAGGTGTAAAATGTTCATCAGAGTGGGGTGCAGGGATACATTATATGATGGGCATAGATCGCCTCTCAGAAGTCTGTAGGAGACAGAGTATAGAAATAGGGCTTTGAGGTGATCTGCATATAACATTATGTTTATGCGTCATATTCTTTTTGTAAGGAACTTTTAGAGATGTTCTAGTTGCAATATGTGTCTGGTCAGGTACATACCAAAGGGGGCATTATAGTGAGGCTGTGTTCTTGGCCTTAGTGAGTGCAGCCAGGACATGCTGTCTTTTTATAGCTGGAAGGAGTATGTTCAAAGGTATTTCTTAGGAGGTAGCTGGGAGTGAGTGGGGAGTAAAATAGGAAATGAATTTGTCAGCAAGCATAGTCGCTGTATCGCCCATCTCAATTAAATGAATATGGCACCATTAACCACCAGTTCAGCACACTGCTGTGTGCTGCATTTGAGGTTTCTGACATAGCTGAAGAAGGTCTTATGGTTGCTTTTTGCCAGGGATGCTATCTTGACCTCAAAATTTGATTTATTGTACTTAATTAGCCCTCTTATTTGCCATATTAATGAAAGTTACATTTTTCTGATTTTAGCCATCATTTTTTTTTCTTTTATTGTATAACCTGTTTAAACTGGGATGCAACCAGTGTGATTTGTTTTTTGAGTTAATTTTGGGCTTACTTCTGGTAGGTACAGTAGCCTCTATACAGCCATTGACATGGCTGTTTAGAGTTCCAGTGAACAGGTTTCCATAGGCAGTTGTGTTCTCTAGGTTTCGAGGGCATTGAATTTTGACATACAATTGCTTAATGAAAGGTAATTTGCCATGGAATAGTTCCTAAATGTTACTGGGTTTACTGGGGTTACTGAGTTGATTTTGATTTTGAAGATGACAGCTTTATGGTTGGACCTTAACATGGTGGATTTGACAATGGGGGGGGGGGGGGGGGTAGCATTTTTCCATATTTCTGAGTACAAGGGCCAGTATAGTACAGTAAGCAGGTTGCCTAATTATTATGCAGTCTTAGCTGTTCATAATTATATTTGCATTATACAGCAAATTTTAATATGGTTTCAGAATGTTATAGTTGCAAAACTGGCTGTTACTTTAGTATACTCAATATGCACAGTAATTATGTGTTTAATGAAAGGGAGATAGAAGTAATAGGAGGCGGGGAGGTTTAAGAAAGCATCAAGGTTGGGTAACGTCTGAAGATACAAGGTAACTGTGAATATCTCTATAGGTATCATTAGATCATCCATTCAGAATATTGTCTTGGCATCTAATCTGAAAAATGTTTTTGGATGTGCTACCAAGATCAGGATGTTTCTCTTTGCTCCTGAAGTAGGAATAGATCCTATGTATAGCCTTGCTTTTAACAGTAGTGGAGCTGTGAACATTTAGATGGTACTAGTCCTGTAATTTGTAAGACCTGTACAAGGCAGAATATTCATTCAACGTTTTAAAACTGAACACTACAGTAGCGTCTGTAAAGAAGTAAGAGTAATATCTGGAACTGTAAGCTAAAGGCAAACAAGTTCTGTATCACAAATAAGTATATACCTGCATTTCCTGAGTTCTTCAGACACACGACTCTGCCTTATATGTCTGTGCTGTGAGTTTGTCTTTCTATATTGGAAACTTATGCATTGTTTATTACAAATATTCTAAATTCTGTTAAAAGAAATCACCTCCTTCACACATAATGCTTGATTTGCTTTTGCTGCACTTATCGGTGTATTATAGGTTCTAGGCTGGTACTAGGCTATCGGCCCTAGGGCCTATACAAGCCTAGCCATAACAATTCCCTGGATATTTCTTCCCACAATATTTACTTCCCTGGACCCCTGTCTAGCAGGGCAACTGACATGATCCCCGGGGTGAATTTCCTATCTCCCATCCAATCGTCAAAGTTCCTTTTGAAGAGGGCCAAGGAGGTGCTCTTCTTGACATGTATGGGCAGTCTATTGCAGAGTATGGGGAGTCTCTGGGTCAGGAACCTATCCCTCCAGCATGTTTTGTTCATTGTGATGACAAGGTTTAGATCCCTGGAGCGTGTGGTTCTGAGGGATTCGGATTTCTTTAAATGGAGCATGTCCAACAGCTCAGGGTTTGACATGGCCTTATATGTTAAGCAGAGATCCCCTCTGAGTAGACGATATGCCACAGAGTATAGCTGGAGTTTTTTTAGACGGTCAGCATAGGGCATCTGCTGTAGGCCTGTGATTCTTTTAGTGAGGTATTTCTGTGGCCTTTCTAGCTGTTGCAGATGTCTTGTGAGGTACATACCAAATGGGGCATTGTACTCTGTAATGGGTCTAATGAGGGATGAGTACAGTGGGCCAATGACCTCCTTTTTTCTGGATGAAAAGCTCTTAGTGATGAGGTGTGCCACATAGAAGGATTTCCTGACTGTTGTGGCGATGTGGTTATCGAAGGTGAGACCACTGTCTACCTGTGTCCCTAAGTGTCTCATCACACTTTCAGTGTTTATTGTACTGCCACCTGTGTGGTAATTCATAGGTACATGTTTTTTCCCCAAAGGGGATAACTAAACATTTCTTGACATTAAGCTTGAGCCCATGGCTCTGGCACCAAGCATCTGTTTCTGTAAGACCCTTTTGTAGAATATCCACATCATTTGGGGATTCAATAATGGCTCCCAGTTTGCATTCATCTGCGAACTTTGTTAGCCAGAGTCCCTTAGCATTGGCCTGTACTTCAAAGAAGTAGACGCCAAACAAGAGCAGGCCCAGGACTGAACCCTGAAGTACTCCACTTGTCACTTGTCTGGAGCTGGATTTGGAGTCGGCTACTTTTACAGTCTTGGTTCTGTCAGTAAGTCAGTTGGCAACCCATTGAGTGACGTAGGGATTTATGCCCAGCTTAGTAAGTTTATCTATGATTCCAGAGTAGGGGGTGGTGTTGAAGACCTTGGCAAGGTCCAGATAGGCTGTGTGGACCACCTTACCCTCATCCACAGTTCTGGAGACTGATTTGAAGAAGTCAGTCAGGTTCAGGAGACAAGTTCGTCCCTTCACGAACCCAAACTGTGTGGGGTCCAGTGTTTGAAGGTTGCCAATGTCTTTGTTTATAAGTTCCATGATAATGCGTTCCATGCCCTTGCAGATCAGGCTCGTCAGACTGATGGGATGGTAGTTCCCAGAATCCAAGGTGGATCCCCCTTGTGGAATGGGATAACTGTAGCTGTGCTCCACTCAGTGGGCACGAAGCCTGAGGTTAGGCTATGATTACACATGACACTTAGGCGAGGTACCAGTTAATTTTGAAGTTCATGTAGTATACATCCCAGGATGTCATCTGGTCCCATGGATGCTGTATTCTTAGCTTTGGAGAGTGCGGTTTCTACCTGTGTGGCTGTGATTACTGGAATTTAGCAATCTTTTGGTATTGAGATGGGCCCTTTAGGGGATGAGAGGGGGGTGAAGTTGGCACTAAATCGATCTGCCAGGATATTGGCAATATCCAAAAGCAACCAGCAAAATGTCCAGAATGAACTGTAGATAACTCAAAAAACAACACGTATTGGCAATATCCTTGGGATCAGTATATTTAATATCATTCTGTTGTAGCTCAGAGCATATCTGAGCATTGCCATTTAGATTTTTGACATAACTATAGAATGCCTTGTGGTTCTCTTTGGAATCTTTGGAAATTTTATTTTCGTAACTAGCTTTGTAGGATTTTATGAGGGATCTCAGCTTCTTACTGAGGCTGGTAAGGGAGTTTTTTGCATCCTGGGATTTTCCTCTTTTCTGAAACACTTTCTTTCTTCTGTTGTATAGTTTGTTTATGGCAGGGGACCACTAGATTGGCTTCCTTTTTTTGGAGGAGAGCATCTTGGTTCTATTTGGGATGGCACGATTCATGCATGAGTGGATGTGCTCATACAGTGCCTTAGTGTAGGATTCAGCAGGCACATTTTCAGCTCCCGTCTGCATGGGTGTCATGAAGTTTGTCACTTCTGACTTGAGTAGCATGAAGTTGGCTTTGGAGAATTTTTTTACGGAGGTTTCCTTACTGGGGGGTGGAGGTGGGATGTGGATGTCAGGGGTGATTTGCTTATGGTCAGACCTGACCAATGAGGGGGTGACCACTCGTGTGCAGCATCTATCTCCCATGTTGGTAATGACCAGGTCTAGGATATTGGAGCCCCTGGTGGGACAATGGATTAGTTGATCCAGGGCATTGGAATTTATGAATTCCAAGAATGGTTGGGAAAAGGTGTTGGTACTCGAGTAGTTTTCCCAGTTAATGGCAGGGTAGTTGAAATCACTCAGTATTAGGGTGTTTGGTTGTATCTTAATATTTTCCAGTATGTTTAGAAAGGTGTAGTGAGAATCTTGGGGCATGGTGGGGGATCTGTAGCAAGCTACAGTTTGGATTGCAGTCTTACCTAGTGTTAGTTGCACCTGGAGAATTTCAGATGCATTGTGTTGAGCAACTAGCCTGGAGGTGTGAATATCCTTGGTGAATATAGACACCCCTCCACCTTTAATGTTTCGGTCTTGGTTTGGTGGCTGAAAAGTGTGGTAAGAGTTGTAGACTGGTATTGCAGGGGTGCTCTCCGAAGCCTTGAACCAGGTCTCAGTTACTACACTAATATCGATGTTCTCCATTTTTAAGAGTGCCTCAAGAGAGCTGTTCATGAGTTCCCTTTCTAGCTGTGAAGTACTGATGCAGCACTGATTCCTTCTGCAAGTAAATACCAATTTTATTACTACCACTTTCTTGGAGAAAGAAGGTTTACTAATTTCCATTATGAATCTGGCTTAATCAGACTGAAGACCTGCCGTCTCAGTGTATGAGGTATTTTTGCATGTTGCTGTGTGGTATATGTCACTAGTTCTGCAAAGCCAGACAGTGACTGATTAAACTGAGCAAATGACAAGAGAGTCTGTTAGGATTTAACCATCCTCCGCCCAGCAGTTATAGACATGACATCTAATGGTTATATAACATTATTTCACACAAACAAATTGCCAGACATTAAAGTATTCCAAGTTGTTCCACACAAATAGCAAAAGAAATATTGCTGAAAATGTTTGATTGATCACTGACAACACTGTGAAAAAAAATAATTTTACCTCATTGCTTCTGTCTCCACATTGCCCTATTCTTTTCTGCTATCTAGAATGCAGATTTTGTCACATACCTAGACCTGTCTCTCATAACATTTTTTGAAGATCTAGTAAATTGCTGACGATTACAGTAAATGAGTAAAGTTGGACTTTAGAGATTCCTAATTCTTGTTGTTGTTGTCTTTTGGCTTTTCCCAGTTAGCGGTCGCCACAGAGGAACTCCGGTCCGCTAATGATTGGCAGTAGATTTTCACGAACGCCGAAGTGCCAGCTCGACGTTTAACCTTCAACGAAGGCACGCCCATTTACACATGTCTTTCGAACGCCCACCCAACCACGGGGAGGACATGCAGACTCCACACAGAAGGCATTCCCCGCACTCCAGCCGAGAATCGAACGGGAGAACCTCTTGCTGTGAGACAACAACGCTACTTCTGCACCACCGCGGAAGTCATTTTTCAAAAAATGTATCTTGTTGATTCAACACCTTCTGACTAAGCACCAAGGATTTATGCTTACATTTGAACATTTTGCAAGATTTCTTGCCCATGACCGTATAACATTCATGATGTGACTTGGTTTGAATAATCAAGTCAAGTGGAGTACCTCCCCTCTGGGTGCTTGTCATACCAAGGGCTCAATTTGTTTTAAAAGGAGTACACTATTTATTTGCTTATCTATTCATTCATTTATTTATTTAAGCAAAGAGATATGCATTTCATTGCTCTAAAAAGTAAATAAATGTAGAAAGAGTGCCCCTAGAAGCACAGCACCACTGGCGGCATAGGAATAGCCCTGAACAGTTGCTATCAATATGTTGAGAAATGTTGTATCATAATTTGTTTACATCATGGTGTATTGTATATCCTTTCCAAACAGAACTACTAGCCAAAATGCCAAGTAAAGGATTTATGATCAATCAAGAATATAGGCTTGAAGCTTTATCCCTTTATTTAACAAGTAAAGTTTTTTGTTGACAATTAAGAAGATAGGCTAAAAGCTCTGTCTGCGATCTGTGCCTCACCTGCCATGCCATTAGAGACCGTGTTGTCCTTGATTATCTATCACTCCACAAGTCTAATAGGATGTCAAAAACCAGAATCAGGGGTTTATGTCTTCAGCAGAAGTTTATCAGAATGAGACGGAGAGATAGATTCATTGCACAATGCCTCCCCCATTTCTAGGATAAGATGTCCACAGTCTGATACATTATTATCCTATAAACAGAATCTGGGTGAATTGAGAAGTACCCTCAATTTTATCCCAGAACTAACTGGCATATCCCTCCTTGAGAAAGGAGGTACAGCCTAAGAGTGGATATTGGGAAGGCGTTGGAGGTTGTGTGACTAAATTGCCTTGAAACTGCTATGAATAATGGGCACTTTTTACTCTAACAAAGACACGAGTAAAGATTGGCTACATGAAATGGGGGAAGAGAGTTTACAAAGTAAAATGAATAGTTAAACATGACATTTAGACTGTGTGTGGAAAATGTATGATTTCAGAATCTAACAGGGTGGGGACGATTACAAAGTAAATGATGATCATGTGCTTCGAGCAGTCTGAAAGTAGATAAAGAAGGGAGAGAGATAGAAGAAAAACAAGCAATACTTTTGCCCCATACCTCTCAACTGTCCTGATGTTAACAAAATGTTCAGATGTTTGCCTTATGTTTTTGGTCTTTTCCTCCTAAAATTAGTGATTTGGGGTAAATCCTTGGGGATTTACGTCACTAAATAGTGACAGACATTTCAGTTTCAGTCTTCGTATCCTTTAGGAGGAAATGCAAGCTAATGCAAAATCTGTTACTCTACCAACTTTGTAACTTTATGAGCAGCACTTAAATATGTCACTATTTTTAGTCCTTTGCCCCACCATTATTTTTGGCTTTGTCCAGATTTCTTGTGCTAAGAGGTTGAGAGATATGTTTTTTCCTTATTTGGCATGAGCATCACATGAAAATATCTCCAGCACACATTTTACTACAGTCTCATGACAAAAGCATTCAGAATGAGCCCAAAACAGCTGTCTTTAGGCATTTCAGTGGGGAAGGCTAAGACGGTGAGGTTACAGTTCTTTTTATCGCCATTTACATACTGTGCAACTTGGAACAAATTGCTTAACCAAACAGTGCTTTTTCAATCAGCCCTGTAAAGAAGCACATGCCTGGTTAGCTTAACCAGTTAACGAATAAATAAGACAAAAGTTCTAAAAAATGTCAATAAAGACATGGGATATTGGCAGTTCAGACAAAGGAACTAGATTAGAACAATACAAAATGTATGAAGGAACCACACAAGGAGAGTTAAATACGTATATCCTACAGAAAAGGGAATTAAGGCATTTTCTTTTGTTTGTTGCCAGTTAGCCGAGTAAGTGAAATGATCTTTCAAGGAACTTAATCAGTCCCAACCTGAGCCACAAAGAGTAAACGTAATGCCAATATACTTATGCTCAAGTTCAGAGGAGCTATTCAGCCATTTTTGAACAGCTGGCATGAGAAATGCTCAGGTTTCTCAAAAGAATCAACAAATGTCACGGAGAAATCATTTTTCAAACAAAAGGTGATGGTTCAGAATAAGGTAGCACAAAATGAAAGGCAAGGAGATGATGCCTTGATAATGTGAGGGAATGTGTGTCTCTCTTTCTTTATAAAGTGAACTTGCAAACAAATGGGAAAAAGGTCACACAGACAAACCACTTAGTAAAAACTCCAAGTTGGATATAGCAGAACTAAAGTCTTTACTGTGGGTGCCAATGGGAAATATGAAAATGACCCCTTCAAGAAATTATACAGTAAGGGCTTTAGCTAGGTCTTTCTTTCTTGGGTATTTTATAAAATAAACTACTAAACAGAAAATGTCAAACCTAGCCTTCCTATTAGTAGTGACATTAACAGAAATTTCAAGAATGCATTAGACACACAAAGGGTAATTTTGATTAAAAAACGGAGACCATAGCCCATTGTTTTGCCAGTATAAAGGAATGGACAAAGATGTTGCACATTAAGGTCTTGTCTTACACCATATCCTATCTTTATGTTGGATGCCTTTAGCTAAGCAGGTCTATTGCACAGTGCTACAGCATTACTTCATTGCTTATTCTGCTTTACTGCCGTCTTTATGTCCACACTGTCTTAGAAAACATTGCAAAGCTGGTGCAATAGCAGTCTAGTAGCAACAGTGGAGTGTTTCTGCATTGTACTGTAGAACGGTCATGGTACAAGTAAAATTGCCCGGTTGCCCCAGACTTCAGACACAATGGATGTTGCAAACACTGCCCTGCTGAGCTAGGGAAGAGACTAATGAAGAGAGCAGACAAACCTTTGATGCCTTTAGAAATTTAAAGTCCTTATTGACGATAGTGGTGGCATGCAGGCATGTGTGTTTACTGCTCATTATCATCAGGGCTCCAACTCCTAATCATACACACTGTCATGTTCTGAACATGGTGGCCGAGTCCTAAAACAAAGTCATTGTTGAATATTTACCTAGCATTAAAAATACATGCTTCCTGTGTATCACCAGCCTGCATGTCTGAATTTCACATGCACGTTATATGTGGTACACTCACAGCATCATTTTGCAACTAATGGAAGAGGAAATGGATGGTTCCTTGCACAGTGCTGTGGAAAATGCACCTGCAGTGCAAACTTCCTGGCTGATACCACATGTCAGGATTTTCTCAGCTTCTTTCAATTCCCAAGCTCTGCAGCCAAATGAGGCCAGTAGACACTTTGTCACTGAGAAGTTATTTACAGTTTATTTTAGTCAACTGAGGTTACAAAACAAAATTCTAGATGTTTATTATTTTTTCATGTATATTCTTTCTAAGCAATTTGACTACTGAGTAATATTTTCCTATAGTCTGTACTGTACTAGGAGGGGGTAGAGGTTAATGTTTTTTGCCCTTTCTAGCTAATGGGGCTGGGAAGGTATTGGAGTTGTAGGTCAAGGGTGAAAGATTCTCAGCTGCAGACTGTCTGCAGTGCTAGACAATGTCAGAGGTCAAAGTTGAGGTCAGAGATTAATTATGCGACTGTTTCATCATTCATCCTGGCTGTTAGTGCATGCTTTAATGTTGCTTGCACTGCCTGAAGGTCATAGGTTACATTTTAATAAGGCTGAGTTAACCATTTCTTTTCCAGTGAGTACATTGTTCCCTCATAGCCCCTTTGTAAATCAGGAAGCTTACACTTGCCTTGAGAGAGTGGAAGCAGTGTTCAGACCCACGTTAATGCCGGAGGCACTTTTCTCATCTCTCGCTGTTCTATGCAGGTAGTTCGGTATTCCTCCCCAGTCTACGCCCCCGTGAATCTCAAAATGTGATGCTACCTTGTTCTTCCATTTCTTTAACACCTCACTACTGCCTCTGCTACTTTGTCTTACTCCATTCTCTAATCTCTCATTTGCTATCTTTGTCTAGAGTTTCATCTTTTCCATCTCTGATGAATTTGACATAAACTGCTAGTTAATTATTGTCAGCACATAAAGCAGCTCATTATTTATCTGTTGTGCTCATTCTGCTTAGTCGCAATCTTTAAATAAGCTGTTATGTGACATCCTTGGACACTCTGACATTGTGTAATGTTTTAACCAGAGTACAGAACTCATCCACATGGACCTTTTCCACACTCCGCCTGTCAGCACTGTGTGATTACGTTTGTTGCTCAAAGTCACACAGTTAGGCAAATAGAGGTGGAAGGAGTCAAACCCCAAGCTGCAATAAGCTCATTGTCTTAATCCTCTCCTCTAAGTCCCAGTTAGTCAAATGGAGCACCGCAGGAAACAACTCATTAACAGATCATAATCTTAACCCTGTCTGCTAAGTTAGATAAAGGAAGATGGCTATTTAAAGTAACTCAGAGTAAAAAAATCATTACTCTTGGATGTACAACAGGTGCTATTAATGCATGCAAAATATTACTTTTCTTATAACAGATATGTAGTCATATTTTTGAGAAAAAAATGAACAAACTAAGTTTAAGAATGTGGGAGGAGTAATGCTTTATAGTGTTTTTTTTTCAATAGAACAGCTTGTGTGCTTGTGTGTCTATGCATTTAGTCATTCTGTCCTGCATTATTTCTTCATATCAACTTGCGGTGGTGGTGCTGCGGTAGCGTTGTTGCCTCACAGTAAGATGCTGTCCGGTTTGATTCTCAGCTAGAGTGTCTTCTGCGTGAAGACATGCACGAATGGTCGTACCTTCGTTGAAGGTTGTGCGTCAGGGCTAGTAACTTGGCACGTAAAAATCAACTACCAATCATTAGCGGACCGGAGTTCCGCTGTGGCGACCCCTAACCGGGAAAAGCCGAAAGACACAACAACATCAACTCTCACGGATTACATGGGAAAAATGTTTTAGAAGTAGTGGCCATGCAGGGAAATGAGCTTCAGATTTGTTCAACAGCAAGCAAGAAGGTGATGTGCATTACTGCAGACAGTAAACTCGTAGTACATTTTTCAGCCATCAAAAAGAACTGCCTCTCAACCTACCCACATACTGATATCATTAACATAGATGCTTGTATAACACATCTTCTGTTTTAAAAATTAACTTTCTTTTGTCTGAATCAAACCCTTTCCATGTGCATGACCTGTACATTTTTAAAGGTAAAAGGAGAAGTGTAGTCATTACAAATTCAGTCTGAAACATTTTACTGAATCCACCAGAATGGATGACTCTTACAGCACTTCAGGTTCTCTCTTGATTGCAGTCTCTGGGGTGGTGATGTAGAACACTCTAGAAGCAGTATTGTTTGGCAGGTAGCTGTTAGTACACTATCATGGGATAAAGTTAATGTACCATCAATGAACCGAAGGGTAGATAGGCAGTTGCTGAAGTAATGTCATCTGCATTTCAGGAACACTTCCTGCTCAAATACAATGGAGTAAGGTTATGTTTATTGCACACTGACTCATGATTACATGATGTGTGATTCATATCTTCTCATGATCCCACTTGGCAGTGGGATCATTCTTCCTTGTATCTAGAGTAGTAATTGGCTCAGTTCTTCTTCTCACTTTTTTTTCCATGAGGAGCTTTGTTGGCTGAAATTAATGGAAACCTGACAGTTCTATGAAGGCTCTTCCAGCAAATGGCATTTGTGTGAAGTATCACTGAAACTACTTTCATCAGTAATGGCCCTTTCACTTTTTTGCATTGTTGTCTGACCACATAGTTGGTATATTTAAGATTGGGAGACATGGGTGTGTCATCTGACATGAAGTTACTTTCTTTTACATGCATTGGAAGTAGTTTTCCACAATGCACTTATTGTAAATGTTACGAGTCAACATGAATCTCATTTGATCTGTAACACATGAGACTGACCAAGGATCCTCACATTTATGGATTTTATTTACAATTTGCAGTGCTCACTCCACATGACCATTACCTTGAGGACTCTATCAACTGCTATTTACTTGCTACATCCAGAGATTCAATTCTGGAGAACTGAGTTCTGTTACCTCTCATGTCCTCTTCTGGAATTCCAAAGCTTAACAAAAGTCTGTTTTAATTTCAAGTAACCTATGCACTTGCAGTAGAAAACAAATGAAGTATTTAAATTCAACTTATAGGTTTGTAGATGTTTACTAGACTAACGACCACAGAGGCCTTTTTAAGCCTAGCCATGCATCCCAAATCTCTGATGAGTTCTGGTACCCTTCATAAATGTAAGCAGGGGCTTGGGAGATGAAACATTTACAAGCAGAGGCCTGGGAGAGGAACCATTTACAGGATGCCTGTGTCCATTAGAGACATAGGTCCCAAACCAGGGATGAATTTCCGGTTCCCCATTCAATTGTCCAAGTTACACAGGAATTGGATTATGGAGAAACTCTGCTTCACATGGATGGGGAGCCTATTCCAGAGATGGGGTAGTCTCTGCAGCATGTACCTCTGTTTATATCACAGACAAGGTTTACATCTTTAGAATGAGTAGTTCTGTTGCTGTTTGTTTTGCAGATGTACAAGAGATCAGTCAGAGAGGTAGGGCCTGACAATGCCCCGTATGCCAGCGAACAATTTGAACAATCTACGCTCAACAGCATGTAGGAGACAGAATACAGGGATAGGGCCTTGAGGCAGTCTGCACAGGACTTTTTACTTATACCCTGTATTCTTTTACTGAGGAATCTCTGTGGATGTTCCAGTTGTTGGATATGCCTGATTAGGTATATAGAATACCAAAGGGGCCACTGCACTCAATGATAGGACTGATGAATGCTGAATACAGTGGAACAATGACTTCCTTGGACCTGGATGCCATACTTGTTTATAAGTTGCACAACACTGAATGATTTCCTCACTACTGTAGACACATTATTGTCAAACGCTAGATTACTGTCGATGTGTGTCCCTAAGTCCCTGACTACTGGGTTAACTCTAAGGGGTGTGTTGTCAGTGTGATAGCTACTGGGGTGGATGACTTCCCAAAATATACTATTCTGCACTTCCTGGCATTTAGTTTTAGTCCATGGCTCTGACAGCAGTTGTATGTCTGTGTCAGCCCTTCCTGGAGAACATTTTTGTCAGTGTGCGATTCAATGACAGCTCCTAATTTTCAATTGTTTGCAAATTTAGTCAGCCAGAGGCCATCAACATTGACCTTGACGTAAGATAAGTAAATGCCAAAAAGGAATGGTTCAAGGACTGATCCGTGAGAGACTCCACTTGTGACTGGCCTCTTTGTAAAAGTAGACTACCCAGTTCTATCCACTGGGTGGCGTACAGGTTTGTACCTAAACTCTTGAGTTTGTCATCAATACCCGAGTGGGATATTTTGTCAAATGCCTTGGCCAGGCCAATGTAGGCAGTGTGAACCATTTTGCCCTTATCCATTGCTTTGGTGACCTTCTCAAAGATGTTCACCAGGTTGAATAGGTATGACCGGCCCTTTACGAAACTAGATTGGGTTGTGTTTAGTGTTTGGAGGTATACTGTATCTCTATAGATCATTTCCATGATACATTTTTTCATGGCTTTGCATAGAAGACTAGTGAAGCTTATGGATGTGTAGTTTCCATGGTCTGTAAATGGCTCACTTTAGGCAGAGGGAAGACTGTTGCTGTTCTCCATTCATTAGGCATAAACCTATTTGGAGGCTACAGTTAAATAGCAGTTCCAGAGGGCCTGATAGGTCTTGTTTACGCTATTTGTAAGGCATCCTGGGATATTGTCTGGGCCACTGATACAGTGTTTTTGGCCTTAGAGCATTAATGACGTTCCCTAGTGATAGCAGGGGTAGTTAATATTTGATGGTATTTCTTGAGGTAAGGTTGAGGGGAAGAGAGGTGTAAAGTTAGAGCTGAATTTGTATGCCAGGAGGTTTGCTATATCTTCTGGCTCAGTATAGGTGGCTCCACTAACAATGAGCTCTGCACAGAATTATGTATATTGCCTTTGAGGTGGTGGACATACTTAAAGAATGCCTTGTGATTTTTCTTGGCTTGGGAGGCCCAACTTACCTCAAATGTGACTTTGGTAGACTTTTGTTTGCCCTCTAAGTTGTTTGTTTAGTTTGATGAGAGTGTTTTTATCCTGCTGGGTGCTGCACCTCCTAATTTTTGCCAGTGATTTTCTTCTTTCTGTTATACAGCCTACTGATTTTGTGATTTCACCAGAGTTGCTTGTCTTTAGAGTTAGTTCTGTACTTCTTCATGGTGGGTACAGCTGCTCCTATGAAGCTATTAACGTGAGTATGTAGGGTTTCTGTGAACAGTTCTCATAGGCAGCAGTGCTCTCAGGGTTTGGGGGGCTTGAATTTTTCCCAGGTTATCACTTAATAGCAGGAAGTTAGCCTTAGAGGAGTTCCTGAATATTCCAGACTTAACTGGAGTCTGGGTTTTATTTTTTACTTTAAAGGAGACAATTTTGTGGTCTAATCTTCCATGGAAGACATTACAGTACGGATGTGCAGCCTTCTCCCATAGTAGCTAGGACCAGATCCAGTATGGTTGTACCCCTGTTTGCTATATTGACAATCTGATCCTGGGATTTTGTGTTAACAAAGTCTAGGAATCTCTGTGCCTGAACATTTGGTGTCGTATAAGATTTCCAGTTAATAGTGGAGTAATTAAAGTCACCCATGACTTTCAATTTGGCATTGAATGTTGAATAATACTCCAGCATGGTTAGATGAGTCTGTTAGTTATGTTACAAATGTGCATAGGTTCATAGGTTGGTACTAGGCTATCGGCCCTAGGGCCTATACAAGCCTAGCCATAACAATTTCCTGGCTATTTCTTCCCACACCATTTACTTCCCTGGACCCCTGTCTAGCAGGGCAACTGATGTGATCCCCAGAGCAGCAGTATTTTCCAGTACCATTTAGGGAGTGCTAGAGAAGCTAATGGTTAATTAATCCGTGCTTTCCTCTATTCACAATATGATTGCCGTGACATAACTATTCTTCTCTTAAGATCTACAATTCACCAAACTCATGTTCCTGTCTACACTTGGTTAAGCCTTAAGTTACCTCATCCATCCTCTCCAACATGTGTGTTCTTTGGAAAACATTATAACTAAACCATTATATTCTCAAAGTCTGCCTTTTGTGAAACAGACTCTTTATATCACTTTGGTGTTTTGTTTACTTATTCTGGACATCAGACTTTAATAAATGAATCTGGGTATGTAACTGATTTCCATCTAATTGGGTGATGTAAAATAGTTCATCCTCCATGAAGTAGCAGGTTCTCCTCCCATGACACCCATCATGTAAAACTCAATGTGGGTGCATCTATATGGATCTATTTCATATGGTTGACATTTCAGAATGTCGAAGACCATATGGCCTAGAACATATGATCGACATTCGAAATGTCAACCATTGAATAAAAAAAAAAAACACAACAAAAACTTACCTTCACGCTGCTAGAAGGGGGGCTATGCCCCCTAGCACCCCACATGGGGGGTTATGCCCCCCACACCCTCCGGAACTTAAATATACCAACTCAGAGATCACACTACAGTGCAGAAGATGGAAATGTTGCCATTCCGCACTGTACAGAGATGCCGGTTCTGCATGGTCAACATTTCGAATGTCGATCATATGGTCTCGGTGATATGGTATTCATCATTCTGAAATGTTGACCATGTGAAGGGGACCTGTCTATATATGTATGTATGTCCATTTTTTTCACATTATCCTTCAAGTGATTGTGGGACAATGTGTCTGGTACAACAAAGGTTTGGAATTTAGCAGTAGTGTATTCTACATTTGTCTTAGATGTCATAAACTACATCAGAAGCTTTTGGCAATGTAAAGGAACATTGTGCATGTCTCTGCTGCTTGTCAAGCCAGTATTATATGGTTTGTCTTCAGTCTGAAACTATCACCTCATAGAGGTATTTTTCAAACCTCTTACAAACCCATACACTCAGAAAACATTAATTTTTGATGTGCTTGTGTCAGGTTTCTGTCTCCTTAAGTTTCCCAGAGAAATTTGTCACCAGCTTCTACTTTACTTCATGGCGTGCAGAAGTACGTTTTCCATAGAACAACTTTTAGTGCCTAATAGTATTAAAATGTGGGCTGCTGTATGTGATACTAAGAGCTTTACTTTAGAAGAGCTTCTACAGTGGTAGTTGTACAGTGGAAGGCTTTAAGGGGGGGTTCATAGCATTAGGATCACAGGAGATTACTGGCCTAACAGCCCTAGAGGCTTTTTAAGCCTAGCCATTCATGCTCCAATTTTCTGATTTATAAATGCTCAGAGACTAGAACATCTTTGGTATATGCCTGTTCCTTAGGGCATCTACAAGCTGCTTCTGTCCACAAGGGACATCGGTGACAAGTCAGGGGTGAATTTGCAAGTTCCCATCCATTGGTCCAAATTGCATTTAAGTAGGGTTAAGGAAGAGCTCTGCTTCACATGAGTGTGGAATCTGTTAAAAAGAAGGGTTTATTTCTGAGAAACATACCTGTCCATCCAACATCTTTTGTTGGTGTTACAGATGATGACAGTTTAGATCCTTAGATTGGGTAATTCTAGTGCTATTTGTTTTGTGAATGTGTAGCAGATCCATCAGGCCTGGAAAGAATGCCTTGTAGATTAGACCTGGATTACACCACATTAGTCTGTAGGTGACCAAGTACAGAGACAGGATTTTGAGGTGGTCTGCATAGGACATTTTATTTAGACCCTGTATTATTTTAGTGTGAAACTTCTGTGGCCGCTACAGGTGTTGCAAATCATCTGTGGCCAGTACAGCTGTTGCAAATGTCTTGTTGCGTACATGCCGAGGGTGCACTGTAGTCGATTATTGGTCTAATTAAAGGGCTGAGTATAATGGGACTATGATCCTCTTAAATCTGAATGTCATGTCGTTACTTATATTTTGTGCCATGTAGAACAATTTTTCTCACCACTATATGGACACTTGGTGATCAAAATTCAAGTTACTGTCAACCTGATTTTCCAAGTCTCTTACCACTGGGTTTTCTCTTAGGGGAGTGTTATCACAGTTATAATTTGCAGGAGTGGTCATCTTCCGTAAATGTATAATTATGCATTTTTTGCATCGAGTTTTAAGCCATGGCTCTGGCACCAGTTATTCGACTGTATCAGAGCCTCCTGGAAGATATTTACATATTTAGAGGATTACAAAATTGCATACAGGTTGCAGTCATCAGCAAATTTGGTCAGCCAAAGGTCATCTGCATTTCTCTTGACTTCAGAGAAGTATATTCCAAACAGTAGAGGTCCCATTACCGAGCCTTGTGAGACACCACTAGTAACAGTCCTCTTGGTGGAAGTGGATTCCACAACCCTAACTTCATGCGTCCTATCCATGAGACCTTTGGCTATCCATTGGGTGACACAGGGATTTATGCCTAAATTTATGAGTTTGTCTGTTATACCCAAGTGAATTACTGTGTCAAATGCCTTTACCAGGTCAGGGTAGGTAGTATGTGCTGTTCTGCCCTCATCCATGGCATTAGTGGCCTTCCACCAGGTTTAGTAGGAATGATCTGTCCTTGACAAAACCAAACAGTAGTGGGTCCAGTGTTTAAAGCATTTCATAATTCTTTATCAGATCCACGGTAATTGTTTCCATGGTTTTGCATATAAGACTAGTCAAATTTATGGGTCCATAATTCCCTGGAGCTGTTGATGGTCGCCCTTTGTGTAGAGGGATAGCCGTTGCAGTCTTTCATTCCCTAGGGGCAAAGCCTTTCTGGAAGCTGTTGTTGAATACAGATTGCAGTGGGCCTGACAGGTCATGTTTCCAGCTATTTATGAGGTATCTTGAGGTATTATCAGGACAAAATGGTGCATTATTTATAGGTTTGATGAGTTGATCTTTACTGATAGTTGTGAAAGAAATGGTTGAGGATATTTTTCTGGGAGGAGGTGAAATTGCAGTTAAATTTATCAACCAGCAAATTTGCTATATCCTGCAGTTCAGTATAGTGAGTTCTATTTGCTATTAATTCAGCACACTAGTAGGTTAAGCTTTAAGGTAAAAACCTTACCTCTTAAGGTTGATTAAATAACTGAAAAATGCCTTATGGTTATCTTAGCCTGTGGAGGTTGTTTTTGCCTCAAAGTTGGCTTGATTGGACTTGATTAGTCCCCTGAGTTGCTTGTTGAGACTGACGAGGGAGTTTTTTTTGTCTGTTGGGCCTAGCCCTTCTTATTTTTGGACAAGATTTTCTTTCTGTTCTTGTACAACATACTTATACTGGGAGTCCACCAAGGGGGCTTGTTTTTGGAGTTTGTCCTAAGTTTATTTCAGTTTGGCACTGCTGTTTATACGTAGTTATTTACATGCTTCTACATGTTTACTGTAAACATTCCTTCATAGGCCATGGTTTTCTCTGAGATTGGTTTGGATTGGAATTTAGCTATGCCACCACTTAGTATGAGTTAGTTAGCACTGGAAAAGTTTTCAAGATTCTGAGGTTTGCTGGGAGTTCAAGCTTTATATTTGCTTCAATTGCAACTGCTTTATTATCTGATCAATGAGGACATTACACTGGGGGGGGTGTAATATTCCCTCATATGTGTGACTAGATCTAGAGTATTTGCACCCCTAGTAGGTGAACAGACTAGCTGTTCCAGTGAGTGTTTGCACTGACAAAATCCAGGAATATTTTACCCTGCATGGTAGTAGTTATGTATATATCGCAGTTAATGGTGGGAGAGGTGAAGTCACCCATGAATATGGTGTTGGCCTAAATGGTGACTCCAGTACATTTAAGTATGTGGTATGTTTATCCTAGGTCAGAGACTGAAATCTACAGCTATCTCTTCCTCAAGGGTCAAAGATGTTCAGAAATCTGTTCAGCTCCTGAATATTCTCATCTTGTAAGATGATGACTCCCTGATGACTCCCACCATGTGTGGGTGTGGCTTGACCCCAAACTGATCAATCCGTTGCTTTTGTGGTAGAACAATCTTTTCCTCGTTTAACATATTTCTGCAGACTTAGCGTTTTATGTGATGTTCCTAAGGAGTATGTTATGATCCCATTTGGTAATCCCAGACATATGGATGTCATCCATAAATACAGCTTCTCCCTTTCAGCTTTCTAACATCCCCATTATTTTCCTCTGTAGATTTCAGACAAACCATTAACTCCAATCTGCACGAAGCAATACCTCACTATCAAAATAATGAATTTAGTTAACTTACAGTTTTAAAGAAACAAGGGTTTCAGCCAAAAACTACATGTATTGTGAAATGAATAAATTATAGTAGCTCCACTCAGTTTTTCCCTAATTTTCTCCAGGGTAGATAAATCAGATCATTCCCTTTTAATGTAACAACACAGAGGATTAAGACTCTGAGCTGTTGTCAAGACACTTCCTGTCGACTGTGGTATAGAGTTTGATTCCTTCTGTTTACATTTGGCCTCTGTGTGAAACTAAGCAAGTCACTTACATAGATAGGTCACCCCTGAAGAGGTGCACTTGTGTACACTTGTGTGTAGCAGGCTTACCTCAAATGATTAAAGTAAAAATAAAGAAAAAGAATAACAGTTTCTTCAAACTCTTCTAGTTTGTGATTTGAACTATATTCAATGAGGCATTCACCTCAGGTTTGTTTATAATGGCTTTGCATCACATTAAACACAATAAAAACAGTATTGTTCAATAAACTGTCCTGCACACCTGTCACCTTTGTGATGTCAGTAATCAAGACTTCATAAATGTCCAGATGTAGAGTACAAATGTTAAGCCCAATGGAATTAGGTTGCAGTGGCGAGTTCATAGCTGCTGAGAATATGCAAATGTACCAGTAAATGTAATGAAATTATATTTTACATATGAGCCCAATTAATCTGATCTACATTCTTCCTATCACACAACAGATAAAATGCATTTTATTTAGAGACTTAGTGTTGAACTACATTCAAAAATAGACACATTAAACAGTATACTAAATGGAAGAGCAAACATGTTAACATCTTTTATTTCCCCTTGGAATGCTCTTTGGTTCTTATTAAAGTGTTGTTCATAAATAAGAATCTCTGATGAAAAAAAATCCTATTCATGTATGTTGATCATGTTCTTTTCTGTAACTAAAAAAAGCTTGTATTCAGTGAAAGCAACACGTTATAAGGTGCACAGCATGTGAAAATGGAACTATGCGGTATCTGTCAGCTTGCTGTATCAAATATTACAGGTACAAAGCAAAGAAATAGAATGCTAAACCATGTGAAAAAAAAACATGCTTTCTTGTCAAAAAGGCTAGTCTGATCTATACCAGGCAGGAGCAGTTGTTTAGGTTATGGATGCATGTCGTGGTTGGTTGCCATTTACTGATGAAGTGACTGCTTTTATGAAACTGCTCAGATATTCAAGAGTTTTTAAGAAGATGAACTACATATCATCTTTGCAACGGTATGCCCTGCACTAACGAGAGAGTTTAAAATACCTCCATCATGGATTATTCTGCTAAAACTGAACTACTAAGTTGTTAAACCCATACCAGGTGGCATAAAAGGAATGCTACAAACTCTTGTCAGCTCACCACGTTCTTTCTTACTATCATTAATTGCCAGGCATACCTCTTGGAAAGTGTTATAGCCAGTGATATTAAGTAGTAGGAGACATATCAGAGGAATCTGTTTAGTTTCTCCGTCACAATGTTAATATCTAAAAACAGTTGATCGTAGAAAAACTGTAGTAAAGAAAAACAGGTGGAAACTCTCCAGTAACCCACCGGAAGCCTTGGACAAATCACTCAAAACATGGGAAAACGAAGCACACATTTTTTTAGGGATACAATGTCATAACAATTAAACCCCGTCTTATATTATAGCCTTCCTCTCACATGATCAATGAAAAATATATATCAAGAATACATTACTATTTTAAAAACCTACTTAAAAAACTATCTTCGAAAACCATACTGGTCATATTAAAAGCAATGACTTTTTTTTTTTGTGAATTATGTTTTTCATTTTCACGTATTTTAACTGATGCCTTAGCTCAGGGTAACTCAGTGCATTTATTCAACAAAACAGTATTTTATGTTACTAAATGAGTTTTTAAACACAATAGTCTTGTGTAAGTAACACATCTTGAACCAACACAATTATTTAGTACATGTTGTTTGGGGTATATTACATTTTCAACAGAAGTCATTGCTTTTAATATGACCAGTATGGTTTTCGAAGATAGTTTTTTAAGAAGGTTTTAAAATAGTAATGTATTCTTGATATATATTTTTCATTGATCATGTGAGAGGAAGGCTATAATGTAAGACGGGGTATAATTGTTATGACGTATCCGTTCTGAGGAAGTTGTTTTTTGTAACTGACGAAAAGCTAGAGTTCTGAGCTTAAATAAACGTGTGCTTTGTTTTCCGTGTTCCCAGTGATTTGTCCAAGGCTTCTGCTGGGTTACTGGAGAGTTTCCACCTGTTTTTCTTTACAATGTTAATATCTGTCATTTGGCTGTCTGTGGATATACTTTTTGGAAGGGGTCTCTTTCATGTTGTCTGTACTGGCTCTGATTCTCATTATGGCTGTATCTTTAGTCCACTGAAGAAAACACATCTGCAACCTCATAGTATACAGGGGCTTTGGCCTTTAAGAATCAGAGTCCTTCACATCAGTCCCTCAGAAGTGCTTTATACACAGCAGGCTCTCACTGCTTCTGAAACGTGGTCTAGACTGAATGGAAATCACTGTGGCAGTGTGCTATCTTACTAAAAATGGGAGAGTCAGTCCTGGCCCTCTATCCAAGGAATCAATGAGAGCAAATTGTTGGCATCTGTACCTTTCTTCAGGAGGCACATATCCTGAAATCTGTGAAAATAGATCAGTTCTATCAGTGAGGTATTGTTGATTTCCCATGAGTAAAAACTCTTTACAAAGTCTAAGAGTTCATCTTCTGATATTGCTGTCATTAAACATTATCTTTCTTGAATCATCTTTCAACATGAAGCTTCCTTGATATTGTTAACTTAGGGAACAGCATGTGATGAAGGTGTTCATTGTCCTCTGCATGATTCAGAGGGTACTGAAGGTGGAGATTTCATTATCAAGAGGGTCTTCCTTCTGGTTTAGACAGGAGGACTTAGATATTTCTCCTGCTGAAATTGCCTTCTCAGATCTAAGACCCTTTCTTTTGCTGATAAGGTCTCCTGTAGCTATTGGGTAACAGTGAGCATTTCCCCAAAGATGGATCTATTTATCTGAATGCATCATTGCTGAATTAGAGTTGTCAGTGTGGGCAGATCATTCTGTCACGTGGTCTGTCTGAATCTAGGGATACAGAAACAGTATAGGTGGTGCCCACAAAGCTATCACTTAGAACATAATATTGTAACTGGAGAGGGGAGTAGTTTAGTTAGCCTAAACATGTTGGTTAATTAGTTGGTGTGTTTATTAATTTATCTAAGTTATATATTTATTTTTTAAGCTATTTAATTATTTTATGTATATAACTTTATTAATCATGTAGGCAAATTAGTCTAAAGACCATCTTCAGCCATAACCTGGGCCAAGAGACAATAATAACTTTTAAAAATATTTATAAGGAGATTACATTCTGAGTTATACTTCAAACTAGCATTTACATTCAGTGTACTTTATAACCAGCATTTACAGTTCAGTAATTTGTATGGTTGTGTTTTTACATGAATGTTAATTACGCAATTCATTGCATTCTGCACAAGGATATTATTTTTATTTATTTGCAAATTGTTACTGGTTTCATAGTTGTTTTTGTGCATTGTTATGGTTTCACATTGTTAAGTACAGTGCAACTCTTAGTAGGATAGCTTAGTCACCTATTCTCTAGATCTAACACAGATCTCAGTAAAAATTTGCACCAATATTTGCTAGTGAGGTGTGCTTTCAACAGCTATATTTTGGTATTGTGTCTGGTAGAGTAAGTCATTGCTACGGGGATAGTTTTATACAAGGCCTTTTCTAATGTTTTCATGGTCTATGTGGAGACTTTGCAACTGTAGGGTATTTTGTCTTCTTTATATTACAGGCATCTGACTATTAGTGTGTTTTATTTAAGAGTAGGTGGTAGTTTTCATTTATTAGCTTGTAGGTTAGATGATGTAGTAAAACAGAGTGCTCCTGCCTTAACTGAGAACGTGTGTGTGTGTGTGTGTGTGTGTGTGTGTGTGTGTGTGTGTGTGTGTGTGTGTGTGTGTGTGTGTGTGTGTGTGTATGTATGTGTGTGTGTGTGTGTGTGTGTGTGTGTGTGTGTGTGTGTGTGTGTGTGTGTGTGTGTGTGTGTGTGTATATGGTATCAAAACAATGTTCCCTCTTATGTAATAAACAAATGAAACTTAGTATTTTGCTGTTTGAATGGTACTGTTATTTATTTACGTAAGCTTTCTTGACTGGATTAGTCTCATTAGTCCAATGGTCTCTTTTCACAGACATGCAAGATATAATGAATAAGGGAAATTTGGCCAGGGCACTGGGGGAAATACTCCTACTCTTTCTGATAAGTGTAGGGGGATGGGATCCTTCAAATCTGTGTAAGCTACTACCAGCTTGGCTTAATGTCTCATCTTAATGACTAGTAGCAATATTTTGTTGTGTATTTAAACACATTAGTGTTAGGCCATACTGGAGACATGGGACTGTCCAAAGTAAACTTCTTTTTGCTGTCAGTCCCAAGAAACTGCTGATTTTTTTTTTTGAGAGTGCATTTTAGGTAGTACAGCTAATTTATACAGTGTGCAAACATCATTATGTACAGTATTTTATATCTGTGCAACATGCGCATAGCACAATGATATTGTGAGTTTCAGTGTAAGTACGCCAATATACTGGTTGTCAATGTTATGGTACTTGGTCCAGTTATAATTGATCTATCTATATATAAAGTGGATTACTAGGATGTCACCCAATCACATCAGTGAACAGACATGAGAGGGAAGTTAAGTCTTTCAACACACTGGCATTATTTTAAAAAAGGTAAGATATTTATCTTTTTTAAATGGTATTGTGTAATCACAATTTATCATGCTGAGGTATAGGTAACACAAGGTTTACCCTTCCCTAGTGATGTCTTGTTTAAGTATACTGTCAGTAATAGGACTTAAACTTGACCTAACCCTGTGCCTGACATGCAGTCTAATCTTTAATGATGTATACATACACACTACCACCTATGTATTGTATACATACTCAATACCACCTATGTGATGTATACATAACACAGTACCACCTGTGTGTTGTATACATACTCACTACCACCTATGTGATGTATACATAATCAGTACCACCCATGTGATGTATACATACTCACTACCACCTATGTGTTTCCACTAGTAAGGTGTTTGTCATATTCATACTGGTACTCTTACATCTGCAGCACTTGGTGGTGGTTGTCTCTGCCAAGGGATGAACATAAATCAGGCAAAACCCACACTGTCACCACCAAGAAAGGACAGAGGTTGACCACTACACTTTGTAGCTTTCCTGTACCACCTGTTGGCTTGTTGACCATGTAAGAGTACCAGCTGAGCTTTTGCCTATAGGCTAAGCTAGAATTAAGAGGCTTCCCTTCTCATGGCACTCTGTTGTAGCCAGATCCGCTCAGCACTGTGTGCTTAGAACAACACTGCAGTATACACCTGTTGTCCTGAATAGTAAGAGTCAGGTTCTGCATCAAAAAATGTAGCTGCTGTGCAGTCTTGGCTTATTTTCTTTTACAGGCCACCATGAAATCTGCCTTTGTCTACTTTTCATTCAAGAGTCATGCACCAGGTATTTCTTCATCAACTGTACAGAATTAAGATCATGGATACAAAGTATGGAGTTCAAACCTTCCTTTGTTCACTGTCTGTGTGAGATCTGCACATTCTGTTTGTGTTTGCATGTGTTTTGCCTGGGTACTTCAGTTTATTTGGACCAGAACATGCTTGGCTGATCCATGCATTTGCATTTACCCTTTTTGCTGTTTTGTCCAAGGCTGAAAGGACTCTGTGAAGACCAGTTCTCTTTACCCACTAACAAGTCAGCTGTATGAGAGGAGAATATAACCCCTATTTTCTTCTGAAAGTAGTTGTTTGAGTACCTTTGTCTGAAAATGGATTCAGAATTCTGGTTGCATTTGAAGCAGTTAATAATGTTCGCCAAATTCCAGTGAAATATAGACAAGGTAGTTTCTAGTGAATTCAGTAACCCCCTTGGAATGGTTGTTCAACTTGTATTTGTATTTTGCACTGCCAGACATTTTCTTTATTTGGTTGTACAAACCATGGTCTCATTTTATCTGAACTAGTGTTGGCTGTGGCTAGTGCCACATCCACTGACCTTGTTACTCAGTGGTGCATTCCAGTACCTGCATATTATCCCATTTCTTTGGACCCTGCATGGGCTGCTAAAAAAGTCATGAATCATCTTAACAGTTGCTTGTACCTACAGGGTAAGGGGACCCCTTTAACTGAAAGAGCTTTAGATTTCATCCAAGCCACGAAGATCATTACACAACCCAGTTCGAGGGTTGTTAAAGATTTCAAGAGTAAACAGGGAGTTCTCTGATGTGTATGCCTTTTGCTGTCAGGCTCAATGCCTTTGAAATGTCCTTCCCCACTGAGTCAGAGAATCCCCACGATGGATAGATTTATGTAGTCACTTAAGAACCATCTTTTTTAAACTACCTTTTGAATCTTCATTGTAACTTGTCTTCAGTAATTAATTTTTCCTGTGTTTTACAGCTACTGGTATATAGCTAATATGTTTAAAATTCATATTTATATTGTAAAGGTATATAGTTTCCATGCATGTTAATACATCTGAATACAAATGTTGTATTTGATAGCAAGTAGAAGATGAGAGTTATAAACTGAGACATACAACAAACTTATATATTTCTCCCTTTCTCCATGTAGAATAGGATATTTCTCTCTCCAGCTTCTGTCTGCTCTTAAGAACTTTACTTTCTTCACACAACTTCTACCCTTTTTCAAACATTTATATGACAAAAAAACACCATTGCCACTAATTGGCTCTCCCTTTTGCTTTGGCATATGATCCATAATGCTGACTGGTGACGGTGCAGAAATGGGTTTGCTGATTCCCAATCCACTTAAATCAGCCTTAACCTGTGATTGTCAATCCCGTTTCACCAAAAAAACAAAAAGTCTAAAGTGGCAGTTCTAGTAAGGACTGTGACTGTGAATTTCAGAAGTATGTTTCTTTGAGAATTAACTTTTCATAGTCATATGCAGTTGTTCTGGTTCCTGAGCCTCTCAAAAGAAATACAGCGAGTGGCAACAAAAGGCTTGCTATGACATTTGGAATAGATAACAGTTATTAAAAGTAGTTATCATGAAACATAACAGTTTTCAAGAATTTTCATATCATATTTTTTGGAGAAAACACGTTATTTTTTATCTGCACCCTGACTGTAGGTGGGGCATGTTCCTTCAGTAGGGAGTACACATGTTACCAAGACGTGCTAAGAATGTGTTTTGAAGAATTCTCATCATCAGTGTTATGCATGCTGTGAGTTTATTTAATTGCATTTTCTGCCCTTGTTTCCCAGTATAGAAACAAAAACATAAAGGAAGTACAAAAAAGGGATGAATCCTTCTTCTGCACGTGCTGAGCCTGTTTTTTTGTATATACACCCATGCACGTTAATTAACATGGGATAGTGTTAGTAGTCAGTCTGACTTGCTTTTATGCAACTTGTGAATTTCTAATCCCGATCCACTGATAAAGTTCAAATTTCAAAAGTTTTTAACTTGCCTTAGGGCTGTACAAAGCCAGTCTATGTTATATGAGTTAAGGAAGTGTTGGAAGCATTGGTCCCTGTACGGGGAGTGTGGAAGGCATGCCCACCATTTTAAGCAGGGTGTAGACTCAAATCAGTTCAGCAGAATAGGCTCAGATGATTGAGATTTGTTAGAAGCATCCTGAATCCATGTGCTGTAACCACTGGGTTTGGTTGTAGCACTGTTGGATGACTGATGTTTGAAGTTCATCTTAAAATATGAAAGGTATTACAAAGCTCTATGTTGTGAGCCCAGCATAAGGACGAGAAGGCGGCATAATGGTCAGAGGTATCACGTAAAAACGTAAGCTCGACAATTTTCATTTTATATCTAGCAGTAGAACATGCAGCAGCACTGTGGGGCAGGCAGTAAGAAGCAATGCTTATATGTCCAGCCTACTGCTTATTTATTTTATTTTACATTTGTTGACAAGAAATGTTCACTGGTCCAAAGGTTGTATTGAGGCATGACCCAGGCCATATAGAGCAAAGCAATCATAAGAAGACAGTTTACTGATAAGATTACTTGGTGTATATGGTTCACACTAATGTAAATAGCTGTCATTATGTACAAAAGAGATGAAGGCCAAACATTAGGTAGGCTGCATTTCAATAAGCTAAGTACAAGAATAGTAAATACTTTGGTAAGAGGTGCATATAAATACAAGTGCACAATGCATTGTAAAAATAGATGAGGAGTGAGGCTGGCTAAAATTATCTAAACAGTTCTATATATAACTAGGGATCTCTTTTTCAGAGTGGTAGGAAGGGACATGAGCTGTGCTGACTCTAGGAGGATAAAAGGGGATGATGTAAAATGTGTAGAGGATGTTAAGAAATGAGTTAATAGATGATAGGGGATGTTATTCTTTTTTATTTATTTATTTTTTTACAATTTATTTTATGGGAGCCTTAGTCCCATATATACCAGAAGTTATATGCTTCTGGTCCTGCCTGATAAATGCCCTATGGGATTTGTAAATTAGTATTTATCAGCTTTACTTTGCACAGCATTAGCTCACTGTAAATAAAACATATATCAAGGAATGGAGAATAAGGGTGGCTATGACAGGCTGTGAAGTTCACTGCTGATGCTCTTTAAACATTAGGAAATGCGATACTTTACGTGGAAAACAACTATAGTAAAAGTAAAAATAGAGCATTTTTAAGTCAGGAAAGATTCAGTGTGAATTATCCAGACTATTCTAGGTTAACAGAAGTAGGTTAGCTGCCAGATGTACTTGTGCCAGAAGTGACTGATCAGGTGGTAAGACCAATGATGCTAAAGTTTCAGCTCTCTAAGAAAAAGGAAAAAGATCAATACTCCGCAAAAATTGTCTTACACACTATAACATCAACGAATAGGAAAGACCCTCAGACATAGAGTAAGTACCACTTGTTATCATTCTTGATCAAGTAGATTCTGAACTTTCTAAAGCTAAAAATACTAGCTTTACTGAGGCGAAACAGTACTTTAGGTTGTCTGTTTGCAAATGTTAAAAAACAAATCTCCCCATGTCTCCTAAATGTGTTTATCTTTAGTCTTTGCAGAGAATATGGACTTGAAGCTTAGAGAAAATCTACAATTCTCCTCAGAGCCGGATCATTGTCAGATGAGTCCCCCATCAGGCAACCATTCCAGTGGGCATACTATTTTCTTTACTTTTACAATAATTAGAGAGATATGGATTTAATTTAAAACATTTATTTCTTTTATTTCAAAATTTATAGCACAAACATTGATGGCTATTTGCTGAAAAAAAAAAACAGTTGCATATTGAAAAGGAAAGTTGAACAAGTGACAGTAAACTTCTCTTGAAAACAGACTTAGCATGAGCAGCAGTAAACTTCCCTTCCCTTAAAAATTATGTTCATTGAAAATATATCTAGCTAGTGGCAGATTAAGTGTCCCTTGATCCATAGGCTGGTTTTAAACCATGGGCCCCCCGCATAGATTTTTAGGACCATGCAGTGTTCTTTGATTCATCTTTCTGATTGTTTTGAATTATTTTTCTTGATTAATACTGCTACATTTGTTAGAGTTTGTTTTGAACTTGTGCTTTTGAGAATTTTTTTTCTAGTAAGCAGGGAAACAAAATATATGAACTAATAATAACAAAAGTACCAATTTCAGAGCATTTCAACAATAAAAGGCCACTCAAATTGCTGCCATTATAATCCACCAATATCAGTATTTAACAACTACAGCCACTAAGTGTAATGCACACTTCACTTGTCTGATTGTAATTAAAATGGCCACAGTAAAGTATTCCAATTTGCTTTATACAAATACACACTAGTTCTACAAAGGCAGACTAATGATTTTTTAACTTTATCAGCTAAGTAAGTCCTTTATTTTTTATCTGCAGACATCACCAAGACCCAGCAATTATAGCTACATCATTGAGTGCATCCTTTTCAGATGTCTGTGTCAAAAAATTTGTAATAATAACCAAAGTCACATATTTCAAATTTGTTTCACGCAAGCACACCATAGCCAAAGTATTCCTACTTAATTTAAACACACACATACACACACACACACACACACACACACACACACACACACACACACACACACACAACATGTACACTAACCATACCAAGCCAGATTAGACTGTTTAAAAATGACCAGATAAGAACATAAAGTACTTTTGTCCACAGACAGCCCCATTCCCACCCCCACCAGAAGTTATAGACCCTTTGTTGATGGTGTATTCGCCTTATATAAAGAAATAATTTATATGTACTTTAATGATAGCTTTGGATGAAATGCATTATATTATATAAAGATGAGTAGCATCATACCATAAGACCCAGTCAAGTGTTCCACAGTTTAAAATATTCTTGAGAGCATAAGAAATACTATTCACTTGGTAGCATATGTTATGTCAATATGCACAATCTCAGCAGAAATCAAAGTCATCTGAATAATTCCATAGTAAAGAGAACTATTACTAATGCAGATGCTGCTGGTGTCAAACAACTTTGTATTTCAGTGCTTCACTAACAAGTTCATTGCCTGCTGCCCTTGAAAAAAAATGCCTATGTTGCATTAAAATGGTGTGCTGGTGATATTGCCATAACATTTTCTGAAACTAGATCTGTTATGCAATAAGGAATGGCCCAGAAACAATGACAGCAGGTTCATAGTTATTAGCCATGCAATCCTGGAGACCATTGAGGAGCCCAGCCCAAATTCTCAATTGCTCTGAAGCACAGTCTGATTAAGTGAATTAATCAGTGTCACACAATAGGAAAATGATGGTGCAAAGCTTCAAATCCTGCACCCTTGCCACAGGAAGTAGTTCACTAACAAGTCATAGCTTTAGTAATCCGCACTAACTGTTGCAGTAATACTTTTTAACTAAGTGCAAAGGTCCTCTACAATCCAATCTTGCAGAGAAAACTGCATCACAGTAACATACAACAATGACTTCATAATGGATGCTGACAATCTGACTGTTCTGATCATCATGCCGACAATGCAGACTATGTGTGTGACTTGACTGATGTCAACCCCTTTGCACTTGCTGCGAGCTGTCTGTAAAAATATATCACTAAAATGCAACCTGGTTAGACCATATTGCACAATCCAGACCTGTTAATGAATGAATGCATTTTTAGTGCAAAGAAGAAAGCAAAACAATTACAGACAATATAAATACTGCAGCATTGTTTTAACAATCCAGAAGTCATACAGACATCAGAAAGATTAATGTATATAGCATACTGTGTTGTTTGAAGGAGTCTTACATGCTTGCAGAATACCTAAATCTCATTTTGATCTTCTTATGTTTTCTCCATCATCAAGAATAGCTATCCCTTTTGACAACATTCAGTACAGCTCTAACCTACTTGAATAGCTAATAATGGTATACTGTAGCATATACCTCCAGAGTCAACAGAGCCAGATCCTGGACAAATAGGGCCCCCCTATGCAGGTTTAGGAATCAGGCCCCCCCCTCCCCCTGCCAGAACAGTGTCTCATTACTTGGTTGGCTCTCCCTATTTACAATAAACAATATTAAAACCTGTCAGTGTACATACTATTTCTTTACTTTTTCACTTATCATGGGGATTTGGAATTAATTTAAAACTATTTCAAATTTTACAGAAAAAAAAACACTGACAGACATTTTCCTGAACAAAAAACACTCATATTGAAAATAGACTTAGCATGACAAACAGTAAACTTCTCTTCCCTTGAAACTCACATTTAGTGAAAATGCATCTGACAACCCACTAACCCACAGGATAGCATGTAGCAAAGTGGAAATTAATAAAACAACTAAAATGATAATGACGGTCCCAAAAGAAAGTGGTAACAAACAAATAAAAACTTAAAAGAAAAAAACACTGAATCAGAAAAGAAACACTAAAGACTTTTTGTATCAAAATAGTTGAGCACTTTTGGCTAGAACAGCCTTCATCAGAGCATGCTGTGTCGACTATTTCTTCCTCAATTTTACCATCTTTCTTCTTGGTGTCTGTCAAATCTTTGTTAGGTTAAGATCCACTAAGAATGTCCAGTCTGATCTGCCTCAAGTGAGTTCCTGGCATAAGATACTCCATTTGGACTCAGAAGTAAACTGCCTACATTTTCAAATAAGACATACTAGCAGCCAAGTTCAAACCACTGAATGCAAGAGAGAAAAAAGTTCATCTTTGAGATAAAAAGTTGATAGCAAATAAAAACTGCAAACATGCAGAAAATACAAAAAGCTCACAGTGCAGTGTCTCTTCATGAATGTCTCATCTGCTATCAGACCAGAGGCCTATTTTGAGCTTCTCAGAACTGCTTGAATTCATTCAAGAAAAGGGGTGGAGAACTGCAAGTGATGCTCAGATGCCATCTAGTGGAGGCATAGTAATACAAGAGTGAACACCTGCCTTTTTTTTTTTTATTCAAAGAAATTTTTATTACAATTTTTTCCATATCTTCAAATAGATTTAAGCATAAATAGTGAAACCTAAAATAATATAACATAATCAGCTAGTCAACTATTTACAAAAGTACATGGTTAGAGTTTTGTTAGTGCATTAATTATGAATGCAGAATCTTAGGTTCATAGATATATACAAGCCTCATGACTCCAAGGGCCTTTCTAAGCCTAGGCATACTTCCCAGATGTATCCAACAAGTTTGGTGTCCTAGAAGCTTTATTAAAGGGTGTGTGTAAGTTAAGACATGCATAGTCAAACATTTACAGATTGCCTCTATCCATTAGAGACAATGGAGACAAACCAGGAATGAATTTCTGATTTCCCATCCACTTGTCCATATTATGCTTGAATAGGGACAGGAAGGATCTCTGCTTCACACAGATGGAAGGCTGTCCAACATCTCCCCTGGATCGGGTCCCTGGATTACATTCTAAGCAAGACTTATTAACAACAACAAAAACTTGGAGGAAAAGCAGGCCCAATGAAAGATGTAGCAGCACTTTACATGATTTGTAAAAATATTTAAGTAACTGAGGATTTATTTAACATGTTCAATAATTTGACTCTTTAGTAAAGGAATTTTCCTTCAGTGTGGTCACAGAAATTTAGAATTCTGTTGACATCAGTAGCTGTACTTCTGCAGTGTTTACATTTGGTATAGCATCTTCAAATGCTAAGCAGGTTTGCTTTTTCAGAATATTTTATGTCAACAGCTTCCATTTCTTGATGAGAAAACTATAGGGGACAAAGTTATTTTAAATGAGAAACTAACAATCTATTCAAGAATGGATGAAAAGTATATCACTCTGGATGTTAGGAAAGAATTTAAATGAGTGGCCACTGCTGGGTACTAATTGCCAGCCAGGATAAATTGGAGGGTGACCTTCTGAAGGCAGAAAGATAAATAAAAGCTTTAAACGATACATTTATACTGTCTCCGTCTTTCTTTCCCCTCTTTTTTGTTGCATTTTCTAAGCAATCTTAAAGTAATCTTTTGTATATATGTCAGGCAACTTGAATGCCAGTGTAGAATGTGTTATCTTCAAGGTGCTGAATATTCTTGTGATTTTCATGTCAGGCTTTTAATTAGTTTCTTTGGCCTGAGCCAGACACTGCAGCAAGTAATACCTTATCTCCTTTGCTGTCACAGTACATATCAGGGCAAGAGAGCTGCCCATTATAATACTAATCAATTCTGTATTGACCATGTTTTTTCAAGCTGGATACAGATAGCATTTCACATAGCATATCACACCCCCTTGCTTGTCTCTTGAGATTTCTTACAAACATAGTTTGCATATTTTAAGTTGCAAGCCATGAAACCTTTTCTGAAACAGACTGACAAATGCTCAGTATTTTCCTGTCTAGTATTCCAGATTTGTTTCCACAGTGTTTGAATGTACAAAATTGTTGCGGTACTGGTTATTTAAGGATTGTGTACTACACTCATTCTCTACCTTCATAAGTAGAGTCAGTCATATGTTAGTCCTTTCCTTCCTGATTGTAGGAATTGTTAGTAACACAGGCATCTGCCCATATGAATTGTATGTAACAAAAGCCCTTCAACATGTCTCTCTTAACTGTACCACTCTCTGACTTCTTTTCATACCTCTCAGCTGATCAGAATGTTGGGTCATGTATTTTTTCCCCATCCTGCATAATTTATTTCATTTTGTATAAATCAATGAGTAGTCCAGAATTCTTGTGTTAAATTGCCAAACTGCGTGACTCTGAGGAAGAGTCACTTAACCAGACAGTGCTCCCGGGCTAGGTCTGGAAAGGGTCCATGGGGATCAGTGCTCTACCCCAGTCAATGAATACAGACAGACAAACAAACAATATACCCCATGAACGTAGCATTACAGAACATTCTTGGGGAACTGGCCTTAAAAGCAGAAACCTCCCTAACAGTAATATGATGCTGCAGTGGGATGCTTGGATTTCCTCACTGGCATCAAGCATGGGTCAGAGTAATTTCAGAGGTAGATAGCAGAGCCTTATAAAACCATTAAATGAGGAGGAACACTGTTGACGTAAAATAAAATTGTGCCAACAATGGCCAGAACAAAACATTGGCTTGATTCAATGAATTTAAAAATGTAAGCAAAAGTAAAAAAAAACAGTAGCAATAATATATACTAGGGGACACTGCTAGCCATGGTGCCCTTCACTGTACCTTATGACCTCTGACATGAAAATACGTGGAATTCATGAAATACATTTGATGGCTTTCACTTTGACTAGTGATCATTCAGGTGCACTCTGTCCATTTAATGCTGATAATATAAATAATGGTCAAGAAACTTGATAGTCACTTCATTGTAAAACCACACACACACACACACACACACACACACACACACACACACACACACACACACACACACACACACACACACCCTTAATTGCTATATAATCCTGTCTCATTGTTGGATAAGTTTAGCAAACTCAAGGAAATTCAACAGTTATTCTGCAGTTTCCCAACAACAGGGCCAGCAGATATGAGTACTGAAATATGGTTTGACTATAGCTGATATCTAGAGAGATGGGGAGTCATTCTATGCCCATCTGATACAAGATGAAGGAGACAAGTGGACAGTGAGTCTGAGAATGGATTATTGGAATATGCAGCCTGCAGCAGATAGAAGATGAGTACAAAAAACTATATCAGTCAGGAAATATGCCTGCCAGGGAGTCAAGGTCTGGATTTAATCTTCACTTTAAGTGGTTTCCTGTAAATACTAACCATTCACAGCTCAGGTCCTCCATATTGCCTTTTCATAAGTACTAACCACTCACCTGCAAGGTTCTGCATAGTATCTATTCCCTCACTCATCATCACTCTGCACTTTAAATACAGATTGATTCCTCTGCCACCTAGCCACCACCTGCTCTCTGGAAGACAAAGAATGACAGTGTGGGACTTCCTACTAAGTACAGTCATCGCGTTGCAGAATTGCTCTTTTGTCACAGTTTCTGGTTTGCATTCCTGGACACTGAACAGAACACAACAGTAGGGGGCTGTAGATTCCTGTATGAGGAAGCTTTAACTTTAGCTCTATCATTTCCATAGCTGCAGCACTACATCTTTGTTCCATAAACCAGTATGTTTCCTCAAAGAACATGTCCTCACCACCACTAAAGAGGAAAGTTTGTCCTCCTTCCATTTGCTACTTTTCAGTTGAGGTTTATTGTAAAATCAATAAAAAACAGTAAAATATAACAGAAAGGCAGGTTCCAAGAATTTCCACCACGAGTTATAAACCACAATTTTATTTAAATAACACACAATTGATCCACATAATCAGGACTTCATCAGAAAGAATAGCCCATCACTTTTTTCACATATATACTGACGTCACAATACTTAATTAAAAATCCAATTGAAGAAAATCAAACCAATGATAAAATTAAAGATATAACGTTCTTAAAAAATGTGGAAAATACATATAGGGCTCAGTAAACACACAGTAAAATTCAATGAAGATATAAATATATAACGTTATTTAAAAAGTATAAAAAATGTAAAAAAAGTTTTTTGTATAAAAACTGTTCTCACAATTTAACTATCTCATCTGAAGTACTGGTTGAATGGTAATATTTTCATTTAATTAAGCTTAATCCTTGAGGAGGTGAAATGAAGTTTGCCTAGAAACTAAAGAACTAAGGTGGCAACTTAAGTTGCAAACAACATGTTTTCCTGGTTTAAATGAAAATGAAAAGCACTTAATTAATTGTGTGTTATTTAAATAAAATTGTGTTTTATTACTCATGGTGGAAATCCTTGGGTCCTGGTTTCTTGCATTACATTTAGTCACTGGAGTAATGCTTTACTATTTTGTTATTCATTCTAAAACCAGTATTTCATTTTGAATGCAAGTTTTATAGTATGCTATTTGAATTTCAAGATGATTTTTTTTGTCTCTTTGGATCTCATGTTTTACCAGCCGCCAGGGACACACCCATTCTGCTACTGTCCTGTGCTTAATTCATAGCTCTCAACCTTCCATCTCTAAAATGAGGAACACTAGCCCTCATAATGTGGAACAAATGGGCAAAATGTGTAACATATACTAATGGCTTACTAACAACTTCAATTAGGAAGGTCATAGGATGGTTAAAATATGCTGTTTTTACTTATAAAGAAGATCTTTTAATGAATTAATATGATTAATTTCTATTTACAAAGGATTTCACTAAAAAAAAATCCTAACACTGAATTTGTGACAGAGTCTTTCAATGTGGAACTTTGAGGAACTTTGAGGAACGTGAACTTTTTATGACCCTAAATGAGGTATGTTCCTCATAATGAGGTACACTTTAGAGGTATGGCTTAATTCAGTACTGCTGGGGCCAGTCATTGATCCTAACAGAGTTCCAGGGGATCATCTCATCTGTGCGTCTGTCCTCAGTTTTTGTTTGTTTGTTTTATGCCCTACCTACTCCCTTTCCCTGTCCACAATGCTCATTTATTGAATTCAAGGGCAAATGAGCTCTTTGGAGTACAACTCCCATTAGGCAGTGTATTGAGCACCCTCCCATCCAGTAATTTCACATGCATCCCTTCCCTGCGGCTCTGTCAGTCACCCACTGTGTTAGTGGCATCAGGGTGAACTAGGCAATAGTTAGGGCTTTATCTCTGTATGCCACCAGAGTGGCAAAATGAATAACCACTTTATGCCCCCTATTGTAAACATAGGGGTCAACAATGATGGAAGAACAAAGTATTTTGAAATTGATTCAGATGGGCTAGTTTTCCATATTGCCAACACTTAATAGTTAATTGGCTTAAGCAAGTACTGAGACAATCTTTCAGATGATCAGATGTGTATCATAAGATTATTCACCGCTCTGACGTTTCATTTTTAAACAGATGATTATGCCATATATTCCTATTATAGAAACAGCATGTGTTTTTGTTTAGTTGTATAGTCTCTGTTAGAAAGAAATATGTTGTATTAGTTCAGCAAGCCAATGTATTAACATAGTTTTGGGAAAAAGTACCATGTTTCAGTCTTAACTTATGGGCAGAAAGGGAGATGCCTTACATCTCCATTTCAAGGTGACAGCTCAGGAAATTGCCCTGATATAGCTATCCCCAAGTAAAGGCTGGGGGATCTGTAATGCGTGCATCTGTAGTTTGCCTTTGGTTTGGTCCTGAGTATCTTAGCTTTATGCACATGTAAGGACAGATGCCTCTAGTTTGAGCTTCCAGATTAGGCCTGATGAGAAAAAGTAAGTATAGACTTCCTCCAACTGTTTTCAGCCTTAGCTAGGCAAGGCAATTACTTATAGATGGTGTCTGACTCTCCAGAGGTGTCAGTGATACCTGGGCCACAGGTGTAAGCCTGTGGCACATGACAGTAGAAGAGTGAACTCAAAGCAGTGAATAAATTGGTGTTACAATTACCTACTTATGAGTCAGCTAGTAATCAACTACTTCAAATAATATAACGTGATTACTTCTTCTTTCCAGATGTTGCTGTTGCCTCAGAATTGTTAGATATCTGAGTATCCATGAAGTCTGTTTTTTTTTTTCAGTCTTTGAAAAAATTTACTGGAGCAGCACTGATTGCACACAAATACCATTCAGTCACTCATTCATTTTATGATACCTGCTCTAGTACATACTGGGTGATGGGGGAGCCTGACTCTGCCTTGACACTCAGTGACCGCAAGGCAGAATGCTAAACTGGAACAGGATTCCAATCCATTGAGACATACTCACACACCATGTGCCCACCTGTGGCTAAATTAGAGGATACCAGTCCACCTTTACATTTCTTTGTGATGTGTGAGGGAAAACTATGCTCCCATCAAAAATCCAAGCAGACAGGGAGCATAGGCAGCCTCCAGACAGAAAGCATTGCACTTGGGCAATTAAGTGTAGAAACAAGCCTTGTTAGGTAGCATGGCTGTCCCCTGCAATACTGCATCATATCATACAGCATGCACTATATGTTCTAAAGACTGTTTAAAGCAGCTTACACTTGCTATTGTCTTCTCATTACACCATGGCATGTGGTTATAAAGTGCCGTACATTGATCCTCAGAGGGGAATATTTTCAGCCTCTGTTCTTTTTAAGAAAATAGGCTTGTATTTTCTGTAAGTTCACTTCACTGAGTGCAAACAATGAATGGCAACCTCAGTGGCATCAGCATTGTGAAAGCATGAGATATCTCCATAGATTTTACTAGATCCATTACCAATCATGCACAGAGACACATTCATGGCATGAGATGATGTCACCAAGGATTAAATTCAATTTATTTGGGATGTTCTTTAATAAAAAGTTGATGAACCTTTTTATTAATAAACACAATGAGTGATAAGTAGAAGACTGCTTATAGCACTTATCTCACCAGATGCCGTGGTGCACATATGAACATCAGTAAATCATTTTAAGCACACTAAAGAGAAGTTTTAAAAGAGAAAATAGAAGTGGAAGGTTTTAGTCTAGGTTAGCTAAGCTAAAATGATATTTGGAGAATCTAAAAGGCACCTCAAAGCTACATTTAAAGGTACTGACATTACTTTATCGACTAATACATGCTGGCTTGATGTGTGTTGCCATACATTGTAGAGGCTAATTTGAATGCTACCAGGCTTTATCTGTCAATCAATACCTGTAGCAAACTCACTGTGGGACCAATCCAACTATTGGTTTTAGAACAGATACTCTATGTTACAGCCTCTGATTTTAGTGTTGATCTTTTGGACTCTTCAGTGACATCAGAAATTAAGGAATGTAGCCATTTGCATGCCATTGCCAGGAAGAGGTGTGCTGTGGGTAACAGAGCATAAGAGCATGACACTTTGAAGCGGAGGGTGTTCTTGTGAATTCCCTATTCAGTAGCCCCTCCCCTTTGCTGGCATACAGGAATGATGAACTAGTAAAAAAAAAAAGGCAACTGCATGTTTGTACCATCATACTACTTCTGTTTGACCTGCTATTCTCTGTACATTAACAAAATGGCTCTGATCATAGGTCTGAGACCTGAATTTGCTGGTCCCATAACTCCAGAAGATTGGGATTCAATTAAAAAAGAAGATAGCAGTGAATATTAAAATGCACTCTTAAACCATTAAAACATATCTGCATGGCAGCTTTGACTGCAGCCCTCGTCAAGTGAGGGTAAGGCAATGGCACACACTCTGCATACTTACGTATAACAGCTGTGCGATTGCTGTACCTTGAAACACATGGAATACTCCAAGGTACCACAACCTCAGACTTGGTATATATTCCCTATTTTCTCCATTTATACTTGCAGTTCCTCTCTTCTGAGAGTCATGATTGTGGCACCTGGAATTTCAACAGTCACCTGGCAAAAATAACACTATTGTACACTTGGAGGTATGGTATCCCAAATCCATCCCTGTGAAAAAAACAAGTCAGACATCAACTTTTAGTTTGCTTTTTAGCTGGCCTGCCATGCGGAACCCAAGTTACTAATCCTAACTGTATTACCAGTTTCAGAGATGTCCATATCCTCTGGACAGCACGGTGGGCCTTTCTATCTTGGCTGTTTCCTTTTCAGCATTGTACATCATATGCTGTAAACCTGATCACCTCCTGCCAAGCAGTAACATCCCTCTAGCCTCACAAAACACTGACAGAAGGAATCATTAAGTTGACATAGTCCACGTCTGCTTTTTTAGTGCCTTAATGTTCTACTTTCCCTCTATGTATACCTTACCACTTACCCTTGATCTACCTATCTCATATCCTTTTAAATGTTTCTGTGGATTACCTCTTGACCACCCACTTCATTAGTCTATTCCATGGATCTATAATCCTACCTATGGAAATATACTTTTTGAGTCCCAAGGAATATTTAATGCCTACAATGTACTGCCAATGACTCCTCCATTACCCTCTGACCTTCCTGTTGAGGATACCCTTTTACATCTCCGTAATGATTTTGTGTACCAATATAATGTCCCATCTGGCTTCAGATGAAAAGTACAGTAACTCCTCTAGCCTTTGATTATATTCCTTCCTTTTTGTCACATGGATCTTTCTGGTAGTTTTCTTTAGACTGCTTCCAGCAGCCCGATTTACCTTTTCTTATATTTGGATCTCAAAATCCATACAGAACTCAAGGTGTGGTTAGACCAAAATCATATAAAGTGGAAACATTATCTATTTGCTTATACATTCTGCCACCCTGAGGATACACTTCAGTATTCTGTTCTCTACTGCCACTGGCCTCTCATTCTACTCCTGGTGATCTGGTCTAGGTATGATTGTCACCCACAGACCCTTTCCCAGATATCTCACTGTCCATGCCACTTCCCTTCTCATGACCTTAGTGCAGTGTTTAGTATTTGTTTGTATTGAACATTAACTGCCACCTTTCTGTCCTCTGCTGCTGTAGCTGTTGTTTTGCCATTAGCAAGGATATTGATCCTGCTGTGCATTCCCTCAGGTAAGTCTGTGCACTGGCCCAGGGCAGACCCCTGCAGTACTCCACTAGTCAATTCCCTAATTGCCAAAAAAGTAAGTAAAACCACAGAAACTCAAGCCAGTAAGAGTCGAACACTTCCAATAAAATCACCACACTTTATTCACAGTTGTTTAGCGCTTTATTCTCCACTATAGAGACTTCCTCAGAACAATGTCCCACCCAAACCCAGCTATTAAAATACCCACCCCCAATTATTCAATTAACATTTTCATTCTTATTAAACGGAATACAGCAAGATGTGGGTTTCAACATTCCTTAACTCTAATTCCCTAATTGCTCCAGCTCCTCCTCCACTTTTCCATCAACTTCCTGTATGTGTATCAAAGGCCTTGCTGCAGTCCAGTTATAACATGTTAGGAGAAGGGAGAGGCTGACCCAGGCACAAGCTCTTTGCAGACAAAATTACTTTGTAGAAAGAGTTGCGTTGCTGATCAGTCTCTGCATGTGAGTGGTGTAATTACTTTTGAAGGGTGCTTGAGCATGAATGCAGTATCAGTAATCATTTATTGATTTGTGTGTGTGTGTGTGTGTGTGTGTGTGTGTGTGTGTGTGTGTGTGTGTGTGTGTGTGTGTGTGTGTGTGTGTCTGTGTGTGTGTTAGGAACTGTGAGCTGTGAAGTGGCTGTAATGTAGAAAGAGAATTTTTTTTATTTTTTGGTCCTCAACTCTGGAGGATGTACCAGTTGGAGGAGCCAAAACTCTGCCTGTAACCCACATAATCCACATTGGTTGCTATACTAAAAACTGCTGTCCCCTAAAAATGCTACTAGCCTTCTCTGCAGGATTCTCTCCATGACTTTTCTTATCACTGCTGCTAAGCTAATATACCATTGCTTTCCCAATTTTTTTCCTACTGCTCCCATCTACTACAAGGGTAAACACACTTATTGCCTTCCATTCCTCTGGCACTTTGCTCTAGGCGGTGAAAAAGACTTAGGTTTCTGAGGACTTCTAAAAGTAGCCTAGCTGGTCCTTATGCTTTAAAAAGTTGTTAACTGGGTAAGCCCACATTCTCATTCCAGGATCAACTTGGAACAAGGTCTGGTTATTCAGTCACACATTGGGCAAACCAGGACTGCTACAGTATCTAAGTCTTTTGTTTTTCCCTGCAGAAGTGGTGGTCCTTTTCACCACTCTGTACTAGATTAGTAGCATAACATTTGTAGTTATTAGGGAAATACTGCACCACACTGACTTGGAATTAACTTAGCTTGGTTTTCCTTTTTTCTTTTTAGCAGCTGGGCCAGTCCAGTTTTTCTGACTCACAACTTTACGTTACTTTGTATCTTCCCCCTCCCCCACCTTGAACCTGCACAGCTCCCCTCCCACTCCTGCTTAATTACAGAGGTAACAAAAAACCTGATGTAGAAAGGCACAATCTTTTGACTTAGCTTTTCTGCCTTGCTTCGTAGGAATCCCCAGTAGTGTGCTCACGTGTAAGTACACTTACTATATTCTACTAAACTGCTATTGCCCTGTTTTCAGCTTCTATCCCCTGTCAGCCTTCTGAATCCTTCTAATTTCACAGACAGTGCCTTATGCTAGTGCCTCCTTACCTCTGAAATAGTTCTCAGCTTCACTGATTACTTACTGCTGGCTTTCTTCCTTCTCCTTGACTCTACCCACTCCGTTTGCCCTCTGGGCTCACTCTGCTCCCCTACCCTGCCCTGAATTCTCACCTGCCCCACTACTCCTACTTTTAATTCAACTACACCCCACTCACTCAACACAGCCATCCAGTCAAAATCTTCCCCTCTTTGCCCCTCCTCCTTTCACCCACAGTAATTAAATAAATCACTAATTAAAGACATCACTCTTACACTACCCCCTCTCACCCCACAGCTCTTCTCTGCAACTACAAATACACCCATATTAAGCTACCTTTTTTCAACCAGACTTTCCTTACCGTTCCTAACACTCTGAACCCCCATCTCCCTCCTACTACTCCTAACAACTTTATACCATGCCAGCTCCCATACCTCCAATCAGTTTCCACGCTCTACTCTTTTCCATACGTCCACACAAAACCATCTACTCCCTCACACAAATAATCATTTCTTTTCTATCTCCTCCTCTCTGTTTCAGCTCAACACTCTGCACCTTTTTAATCCTAAAATTATTTCCACTACTACAAAGACACTTGCTCTTAAACAAATACTAGACCATTCAGAATACCCTAAATCCAAACCAAAACACACTAAAATAACTTACTTCAATAACCTCATCTTAGCTGGAGACATTCACCCCAACCCCAGACCTAACCCACCCACAAATTATTACCACCCCCTTCCTCTAACCTTCCATCCCCTCTTACATTTTTCACACTCAATGCCCAGAGTCTCAACAAAAAAGCACATCAGTTTCAAGCATGGCTAAGTCATAACCAACCTGACATTGTAGCCATCTCTGAAACCTGGCTCAAACCCCACATCTCTGACTCTGAAATCCTACCCTCTGGATTTCACAGTCTTAGATGTGGCCACCCAAAGAAAAAAGGCGGAGGTGTTGCATTAATTTATACCAATCTAGTTACCTTAATTCCCCTACCAAACCCCATTTCTAAATTCGCAAATGCAGAACTATCATTCGGTCTATTAAAAATGAACAATCACAAAAGCCTCTGTATCATCGCCCTTTATATCCCACCTGGAAATAACGTCTCAACCCTTGAAGACATACTCCAATGGGCCTCGGCTGAAATTAGCCTTGAAACTTACATACTAGGTGATGTAAACATCGACTGGAATAAAATCAACATTCCCATGCCCTCCCTGTCCATTAACCTCTTTAACTTTACTGAAGTAACCAACTCCATCACCAGACCTAATAAAACAAATCCCCCAGGATCCACTCTTGATTGGATCTTAGTCTCCCATCCAAATAATATTACAAACTCTGGCACCATCCCTGACTCTATTAGTGAAGACCTCTCAGAATTCATTTACCATGCAACCACCTCCCATCCACACCAACATTAATATATTCAGACCTGCAACCTTAGTAAATTTGCCCCCAAAACATTCTCTAACTATCTCAAACAAACAAATTGGAACATTCTAAAAACCCTTCCACTCGATAAAACCATGGACCACTTTAATTCTACTTTCCTAGACACTCTAAATTCTTTAGCTCCACCAAGGAAAAAAAAATAACAAGTATAACTGCCCCTTGGCTAACCAAAGAAACAAAGCAAATTATGCATCAAAGAGACAAATCCTGGAAGCTTTACCAAAAGAATAAACTTCACAAAACCCTTCTCCAATATACACAACTTTGCAAAAAAGCAAATCTTCAAAGACAAAAAAATCCTACTACACTAAGCTCCAGTCAAACCATCCCCAAAACCCTAGGCTTTTTTTGGAACTCCATAAACTCACTCCTCAACCCAGGCTCCAAAAATTATCCCTGTCCGTACCCAAGTAAATCTGACCTCGAATTAGCCTCACTATTCAACTCTTTCTTTATAGACACAATATCTGACCTAACAAAAACTTTTCCCAACAACGACCCATCTCTCTTACATTCCACCTCATCTATGTCCCCAAATAATTTCCCCCCTACATTTGATCTTAAACCTGTCTCCACAAACTACATAAAAAGACATCTATCCAAACTTAAACCCTGCTCCAATGCACCTGACAACATCCCCTCTTCTTTCTCAAGTCTGCTGCCAATGGTATAGCTCTCCCAATCAGTATCCTAATTAATAGATCTATAAAGGAATCCTATGTCCCTAAAGTCTGGTGTTCCACCTTTATCTTCCTCTCCATAAGGGAGGCATAAACACTAACATTTCAAACTTATGCCCTATATCTCTTCTCTCTCCAATCCCCAAAATCCTAGAAAAATGCATCCACCTCCAACTTATGCCTTTTCTGACTAAAAACCAACTTCTTACCCCTACCCAACATGGCATCCGACCAGGACATACCACCACAACAGCTCTACTCTCATTCTTAGAAACTGTCAATCAAGTCCAGGATTCTGGGAACTTAGTATCCGCAGTGCTCCTAGATCTCTCTAAAGCATTTGATACGGTTTCCCATAAGCACCTTCTAAGTCACCTCTTAAACCTAAATCTCTCCTAAAACACACTTTCCTGGTTCTCAAGCTATCTGTCAGATAGATCTCAGGCTGTGAAATGGAAAAAAGGCACCTCACCTTTCTTACCCACTCATACCGGAGTACCACAGGGGTCCATCCTTGGACCAATGCTGTTTAATATCTTTATCAATAACTTTCACTCTGCTATTCCTAATGCCAAAGTCATCCAATATGCAGATGATACTACACTTGTCTGCTCTGCCTCTAACCTCTCTGAACTCCTATCTAAAACTCAGACTGCCTTCTCAACTACTGAAATATGGATGTGCCAAAATCACCTTTCTCTCAATGCTAACAAATCTAAACTACTACTATTCACTCTCTCAAAATATTTCTCTGTTGGTAAAAATTCCTTCCAAGTCCTTAGCCAAAACAACTCTCCAATCAAAGTTGTTCCCTTTGCCAAACTACTCGGTGTAACTATAGACGAACACCTGAAGTTCGACATCCATATTTAGCAAAATATAATACTGCTGATCTCTTTGTTGACATGACAAGGACTTTTGAAACAGTCAACCATACCCTTCTTCTCAACAAACTCAAAAGACACAAGTTTGGAGATAGTATTATCTGATGGTTTTGCAGCTATCTAAAAGACAGAATGTTCCAAGCCCTAGCAGTGTTTCATCCTGTACTGCTGGAGAATGTAATACAGGTGTATTGCAAGGGTGTGTGCTGGGTCCTCTTGCCTCTCTGTTAATGATCTCCCTCTAGAAATACCAAATCTTAAATTAATAATGTTTGCAAATGACATGCTACTCCTGCAATCTAATAAAGCCTCTTTGACCTACAAATCAAGTTACAAGACAATTTCACTCAGTTATGCACCTGGTCCACTACTAATAAGCTATTAATTAACCCATAGAAAACCAAATTCATGGTCTTTGTCTCAGCCAAGTAATTACCCGAAATTCCTCCCGTTCTCTTAACAGGTCTTAATGGGGAACAAAGTACTTAATGTCACTGAAAAAGGGTACCTAGGTGTCATCCCTACCCTTTCATTTACCATACACATATTTTGTAACTAATAAAGTCCTTGCTCAATTAAACTATGTTACAAGGTCAGTCACCTCCTTTCACGTGTTGGTCTCAGAGCCATTGATAAAAATATGTTAATACCAAAGCTTGAATATGGAGCTCCTATTCTCATTATACATTCAGCCCACAACACCCACAGAATACAGACGGCTGAGAATAGAATCTGTAGATTAATTCTGTTAGCAGACCCCCCGATACACCATTGCAAGTTGCTAAAAAGTTCCAAACGGCTTTCAGTGCCTCATAGGGCCCTTTTTCTTCTATGTTCTCTAATTTACAAGAAGCTAATACACGGTCACTGCCTCCCTTTAAGAAAGAAACTGCTTTTACAAAACAACCTTATGTAAACAAAATTACGTAGGACAGCAGTTTCTCACTTGCATACCCTCCATTTAAAACCAATGTAGGTAAGAGAGACTTCTCTAGACTGGGACCTGCTACCTGGATCCACCTACCTACAAACATCAAAAGTCTAGAAACCATTAAAAGCTTCAAAGAGGTTTTATGGTCCTTCTGACTGCTAGCCCAGTATTGTTCTAATGCTGATTTTTTGATCCAAGGTTTCTGTTTCCCACAATGCATTATTTGCTTGCAGAAAATGATATTACTTTCGTATTTCTTTCATACGGGCTTTTCTGTGCATTCACTAAGAAATGCAGTATTCGTCTAACTTCCATTACCTCTAGACAGAATGGCTATTTTTCTCAATGGTTTGTGTTCTTTTTCATGTTTTAAACATGCTGTAATGATCATTTTCTTCTTCAGCTAAAAGTAGTGTATATACATTAGATTTTTAAGTAAATGAATTAAATGCAGGAAGGCTGCACATCCAGTCCTTCTGTCAGTGGTATCAGGTTGCTTGACATTTCAGCCTCAGTTGATTTCTGACACTAAATAGTAAAAAACTTTAAATCCCTAAGGACCCAGTTGGTTAATGAAGATCTACAAATATCCTTATTTGCATACTTTTCTTTGATAACCCCCTTAAAATATGATTGTTATTGTGACATAAGGACAAATCCAACAAATACTTAATGGATGTTTTGTGAGATATCACTTAATAGAAGTAGCACAGAAGGGAAAAAAATGTTGTCTCATTTTATTTTATATATCAGTGCAAAGGTCATTCGCTGGTTAGGAGATTATACTCTGTGAAAAGGAAATGCTGTGTTTCGGAGGTGATGCAATTATTTTGCATTGCTCTTAATGTCATTAGAGAATGGGCCAGTCACTGCAGAAAGACGTTTTTAGTAAAGTCAAGGCTTGAGTCATGTGAGGCAGTTATTCAAATGCAGTTTAGGCAGACATTGCGGCCGTACTACTTCAGAGGTAATGGAACTTTGGAAGTAATGAGCTTTACCCAAGCCCCAAAACCTAAGCAATCTCAGAGTTAGTGTGCCCAGAGTCAAAGGAGGTGTGGCTTCTTATCAAGAGTGTTTGGGCCCCTAAGCCCCTCCCCATCTGCAAAAAAAATTAAGTTTGATTTCATTATTAAAGTTGATGCTTTGAAGTGTGTAGTCTATGGTGATAAAAGAGTGTGCATTAATGTTATTTTTTTCTTTAATTAAAAGCCACAAATCTAACAAATGCATGTATCATGTTTATCTCTTTACCCCTCAGTAATACTGTTTTTTTTTAATGAGCAAGCTTATTTTGTAGCAATTATATATACATCTGTGCTGCACGTATTAGTTTATAACACTTATATTCTAGCTTCAGTATGCCATAAACTTGCTAAAAGATGTTTAGAACAAATATCAAGAGTATGGTTTTTAAGGGCCTGTTTTTAGCTGGTTATTTTACTGGTGATATTGCCAAGGTAGTGGTAATTTTTCTGTTTCATCTTCTTTCAGTGTTATCAATATTCTGGGCTAATAGTCTCATTATTATTATTAATGGCAAATGATGTCAGCAGTTAATTTTGAAATATTTTAATACCAGTTCTTTCACTAATTTCTGTTGTGTGTTGTGGCAAAAAATCCACAGCATTTATATTTATCTTACGGCAGGTAACAGCCTTTGAATTCTCTGAAGTACTCTTTTTATTGTTGTGCTTAGGAAAGAACAAAGTCGTGGAGACTACCAATTTTCCCACATCTGTACCAGCTGGATTTTTCAAGATAAGAACTGAATGGCATAAAAAAGGCCAAAATTAAGGTAACCCAAGCATGTCTGATGTACGTGTTGAAATGATGCAAGTTTTGAGTTTAAAATACTATTGATAATTTGAAGATACTGTAGGTATAGAGGACATTAAACAAAAGTGCCATCTATCCCTACAGTATAGAGGGCATAGAGGGCATTAAACAAAAGAGCCTTATGTCCCTGTTGTCAGAACAAATGATCTGAAGCAGAATATAGTTGCAAGTGTCGAATAGTGTTGAATATGTACTGACCACAACTGCAAATCCGGGAATTAATTGTGTATGGGAATCTTTCTGCAGTCAGAGTTAACTTTCAACTTTGTGAGTTCAGTAACTTACTGTAAGTATTAGAGTAACTCACCCGGTAGTGAAGTAGATTGTATTTGCAAGAGAGTATCATTCTTAACTGTGATATATCCATCATCTTCCACTAAAAGATACACCACAGCTTGGGTTGCTACCTTTTCAAAAGCAGGGTAATTTTAACAGTAAATAAACCATGTTCAAAATAAATGGAAAATGCTTAGTTTCACTTTAACGAAAAAGTAAAGGCTCAGTGTTGTTGAATTATATTCTTATTTTTCATAATATACTACGTTTTTTTCAAATGCAGAATCATTGATTTTCTACAACATTTAGATGAGAGGTAGCTATGCTTCTTGTCCTAAACAACTGTGTTACATTTGTAATGTCTTTTCATAAGATGCAGCAGCCAAGACAGGCTCTGCCCTGTGAAAAGAAAGAGATGGTGAAAAGCATTTTAGGCAAAGGTTAAACAATCTGTTAGACATACTTTTTAAGACAAAAAAAGGCTCAAATAATCTATGTGGGAAACCTCTAATTAATTAACTTCTGCATCATCAAATCATGGAATGCTGAAAGAGGAAAACTACTGGATTCTTGCAGTCAACATTTCAGTTCTTTGGAACTGGTCATCTCAAATACTTTGCAGTTCACAGAACTGAAGAAGATGGAGAACAGGATTTTTTCACACCTTTTCCTCTTTCCAACTTTGTGTAACCTAAGTGTAGGTATAAATAGAGATTAGAGGAGTGAAGGGCTTGCCCCCACTTTGGAAGGTAAGTGGGATCTTGACCCACTGAAAGAGAAATTTGTGTATATATTGAAACAGCATGACTTTATTTATAGTAAACTGAGTGCAGAAGAAGGATCTCTGTGGTCCACCAAGGGATGTTCCTTGCTGGTCACAAGTGAATGTCTGACTTTCATAGAAGGTCATGATATTAGGTTCTTTTTCATACTATGACATTTGGTTCACTTATCTATAGTCCAGGAAAATGAACAGGGATTTTGAAAGAGCATCCATTTAGTCTAGTTTTCCTTGTGTGTTGTATTTGTTTTTATCATGACATGCCTTAACATTTCAATGCCATAGTCAGAGTCAGAGGCACAGTGAGTTGATCCTCTCCATCTTTGGTTCAACTGGATATCCAGCAAAATATATGACTTAATTACTTGACTTCTTCTCTACTAGTCAGGTGTTCCTTAATCCAGATGCACAGCAATCTAATACCCCAAAGTAACTTCCTTGGAAAATGGTGATGTATTCTTATAGTCATGGTTTTGTTGTATATTGTTTAGCTTGGAACTTGCAGCTTATTGTTTTAACACTAAGCCGTTTCATTTTATGTAGTGATATGTAGGTTGCATGGTATCTTACTGGGGTTATGCTACTGTTCCACTAGTAAATGTAAATTTCAGGCCTTGTCCAATGTACGGCTAGCCTGTGTTTTATTGGAAGTCACTGTGCAATAAGTAATACTGCCCGTTGTTTTGCAAGGAACATATTCAAAGATTTAATCCTGCCTTCTGAATACTATCTAGATGAATTATGTATCTTCTCCCTCTATATGTGCAGATTTCCACATGTACTCTCATTTTGTCCTGTTTGCCAAAGAAGTACGCTTTTTGGATCTTAACTACCATACAAGTCTGTAATTTTGTATTTTTGGATTTATGGGTCAGTTGATATTTCACAATTAACAGAATTCAATAAATAAAAAATAAAAACAAATACTGAATATTTGTTCCTTAAATATCTTCCAGAAGCCCATACATTACTATATATTTTTTCAAAGATGCTGCTTTTTGAGTCACTTTTCCATGTATTAGCTGTTCTTCACCTGTAGAGGGAACTATATATCTCAGTTTCTCAGTAAACAGTTTATGTGCAAGTGCGCCATCTTCTGGTAACAGGTCTTTTTTTGGCATAGGTTGCTATTTTATGTGAATAGCCTATCAAACTTCCATAAGGTCTACTGATTTTATTGAGCTGTTTCTAACACTGACATGGTCTTATATAGAATTTTTTTTTATAATGCATGCTGTGCTCCTTTTATAAATGTATGTGTGTCAGTTTCTGATCCATAATCAGAATGCATTTGGAATTTTAGTCTGGTATTTAATTATTGTAAATCTTATGACAATTTTCCAACGAAATAACATCCACCAGAAGATGTGTATAGTAAAATGCCTTATACTTTAATTGAATTAATACACCTTCTTGGTTTTCCTTGTATTTGCAATTTTTCTCTTGACATAACATTATCAATCGTTTCAATCTCCGTTTCTTAATTAATTTTGATATTATATTAAAATATACTTTTTGGTTACAGTACTGCGGTGGTGGTGCTGCGGTAGTGTTGTCGCCTCACAGTTAGACGTTGCCCGTTCGATTCTCAGTTAGCGTGTCTTCTGTGTGACGACATGCGTGAATGGGCATTCCTTCATTGAAGGTTGTGCATTAGGCCCGGCAAGCCAGCAGGTAAAACTCTACTGCCAATCATTAGCGGACCGGAATTCCGCTGTGGCGACCCCTAACCAGGAAAAGCCGAAAGACACAAACAAACATACTTTTTGGTTACAGTTGTTTGCACTGATTCTAAAGTTTTTCTGTCCACAGTTGATCTGTGCTCCTTCACATTATCTGACATAGACAGGACCTTGGAAAGCTTTTCTTTGATCAATGGAAGTTTCTTCTAAGGTTTCTAAATGGTTTGAAACAATTACTGCCATATAACTAAGAAATTTAGGATGTGTCAAATTCTTAAATTATCAGAAGTATATTACTTAAAGATTATTTGTATTTCTTTAACTTGCAGCCTGAGTAATGTTTATTGCATACATAATTGTCATCGACCCTCTTTTTCACATATTCTACATTGGGCGGGGTGTCACATCAACTGTCGTCTTTTCTCTTAATTTGTCTCCACTCTCCTTCTTTCTTTGCAGTTGTGCATGAGTATTGAAGGTTATCTCTTACACAATCCATGTATCTCTTTGCTGGACATCTTTGTTTCCTCTTATTTCCTCTCTGTCGCTCCCAAATCTTCACCAAGTTGTCTTCTGCTTTCCAGAACATGCGTTGTACATGTTTTTATGAAAAACATGCAGCGTATTTAAGACAGAACTAGCAGTAAGTACAATTTTAACTCAGGCTCTTCAAAATAACATTATGTTATTTTTGACCATCCACACCACACAAGCAGCTGAAATGTATGCATCCAAAAGCAAATCAATATTTCTAAAATGCCTGATGACTTTACTGATGGTTATATATGACAATCATAAAGGCATCACACATAATTTGAAATACACACAAACACAAAGGAGAAATTCAAAGTAATTGGTGTATAAGACTCAGATTTACCCTCCCTAATATTGCAGGTGAAGTGTTGAAAACAAAATAAAGAGATTGGTGCTACGGTATTTCCTGAATGGATGTGTTTTCATGTATAATGATGATGCCATTTACTGTAGTACACTGTGAAAATACAACCTGTGGGTGTAATGAATATTGTCTTGTACTGCCACACTACACATACTAGTTATGTGTTCAGGAGCCTTCATGGAGATGACAGCATTATGACCGGAGTTGTTGGAATATTCCCATTGCACTATTTTTTGAGATGTTACTCACCAACCCATTCATTCCACAACAGAGCACTTCTAACTTTACAAACTCCTCTGAGGTGAGAATTGACCACAAAGTTTGTCATCTAGGTATCCATCAGGGCTTTTCAGATTAAATCCCACCAAACCCCACTGCAGTAACTTTGATGAGCACCCATGTCACTGCATGCGTCTGCAATACCTTCCAGGTATCGGTACTGATTTTGGCTTCATAGATCAAGTCCTACATACTTGGTTCACCTTTACTAAGTGCCTGGCAATATTATGCTTGCTGAGGGGCAGTGGATAAATGGAAACCACTTATCTCCTCCTCCCAGTTGAATTATCTGATACCACTGCTGAATCCCACCCCAACCCCATCTCGCTTTTCCTTTGCCCTGGTCTATAATTAACTTGGCTCATCTGGGGTGCAGTCAAGGCTTTGTCCCTCTACACAACAGAGTTGGTGCTCTCATGGCACAAGTCTGACTAATTGATTGAAACTTCTTATTTCTTTTTCAGTGTTTACCACATTGTTAAGTATCCTTAGACATTAGCCTTGACACATTATAGAACTTTACCAGCAAACACATTCAGTGATGTTCTTGTGCTTTAAAATCTTATGCAAATTTGCCATAGCTTTCCTTCCAAGAAGCAAGTATCCTTTTGTTTCATGCAGGCACCACGTGTTGGGATTTTTTTTTTAGTCCAGGAAAATAAATTTTGCTAATGCCTCCAATTCTTCCCCCATCTGTCTATCCATCTAATCCATCTATAACCCCTTTTCCAATTTTTGCACACATGGGGTTGGGATGTCACTTCAACAGTGCCAGTCACCTTGTGGCTAGCACGGCCATGGCTGTTCTTCCATACCACACACTCGCATGAAAATTCACAGCTATGGCCAATTTATAGTGTCCTTTTCAGACATCCATTTGCAAAGAATTGCTGGGGCTAGGTGGTACAATTTTATTTTATTTAATTTTTTTATGTTCAGGAGAAAGCCAGCTTTTGCACCTTCTACTTTAATCTTCAACAGCAGCTCTTCATCTCTTCCGCCCTTTCAGCCAGCAGGGTGGTTGATCTGCATATCCAAAGCTCCCAATATTATATCCAATATCCAATACTTCTCCCAGCAAGTTTGATTTCAACATCTGATTCATCTAATTTGGCATTTTAAAGTATGAGGTTCATATAAATGAAGTAACTATGGTAACAATGTATAGCCTTGCCACACTCTTTTTCCTAATCTTAAACCAGTTATTCTATATCATTTTCTCTGTTCCTTCTTGTTTTGCAGAAGTAAATCTTTTTTTTCTTGATTTTCCTTTGTTTCTCTTTTTTCCAGCAGATGTTGCAATTTGATTTCTGGTGCCTCTACCCCTTCTATTCACAACTTGTATACCTGGCAGTTCTCAGGTTATATAATGCATGATCTTCAGCATTCGCTTACTAGCATGTGAAGCAAATACAACTGTTCACTGACCTAGACACTCTTTAGTATGCCTCTTTTTGGGATTGGAAAATAGATTTACATTTTTCCAGTCCAATGACCACTGCAATGGTTTTCAAATGTGCTTGCAAATTCCATTCTACAGTAGAAAAGCAATATTTTCCAGGATTTTAAACAAATCAGCTGGAATTCCATGCAACCTTCTTATTAACAAGGTTTTCTAGTACCACGGGGCCTGCTTAACTTCACTCTGTAATATGTCTTGTTCTTGATCAGACAACATGCTATCATAAGTGTCTCTTATGTTGGGGTCCCTCTTATATAGTTATTGTGTATCTTCATGCCATCTCTTTTTAATATATTTTGCTTTTTTTAGGTCCGCTCTCTTATTTGCTTTTATCATGCCCATTTTTACTAGGAAGTTAATGTTACCACTCTAATGTAGGAAATCTGTTTTTGTTCCCATTCTGTTGTCTTCTTTCAACTCTTTGGATTGTTCTTTTAAATTTGCTTCCCTATCTCTTCTTGCTAGATAAAGTATTATTATTACTGAATTAATAATTAGTTAGATATTATCATTATATTGTATTATTGATTTGTGCTAGACTGATAATTTAGTATATCGGAACTTAAACCATTGAACCAAGAAACTCATCAGAGAAATGAAATCACTGAAAACAGCAGATGTTATGTAGTCCAATCTCGCCTTCATTCTTACCCGTGGGTTCGGAGACGAACCTCGGCTCTGACTCGGCCATACTCTAGCTCAAAGTCTTCAATTGGTTCATGGCTAAGAGGTATCCCATCATGCAACAGGTCTATAACCCAGATCTCGTTTGCCACTCGTTACGCTCAGACGTGGTCTCGATTTTGGCCATGGCTAAGTATATTGTTTATAAACTTTTTATAAACCTTTGACTTGTTGCTCAAAAAAAGCTATTTTCATAGCTGTGTGTGTGTGGTAGTGGTGTTACACTGCCTTTGTTTTGTTTCTCTTGCTGTTTTTGTGGCCTTGTCATTGGCCGTTTTGATATCCCATTCATTTCCTTTCTCCCCACGGGCTAGGCTTGTTTCAGTTAGAGGACCTAGTCCTCCCCATTGTTTCTATGTGGTCTTTGGTTTGGTGCTCCATTCTGTTAGCGTTTAGTGTTGTCGTGTCTGGCTAGTGGTGCTATCCTGCCTTTGTTTCCCCGGGCTAGGCCCGTTTAAGTTAGAGGACCTAGTCCTCCCTGTAGTCTTTTTCCCACCGGTTAGTAGACCGTTTTTAGTTAGAGACTCTGGTTCTCATGCGGGGTTTAGTTGGGTCTAGTGTGTGTACGCATTGCTTTGTACCTGTGTGTGTTCTCTGAACACAGGCCTTCGGGCTTTAAAAAGTGCGTTGAATGCAACAATAAAATGTCTTTGATTGATGGGCACTCTGTGTGCATGTACTGCTTGGGGGCTATTCACCTCCAAGAGTCCTGCTTGTTTTGTCATTCATTCAGTCCCCACGTGCTACAGGAGAGGAAGAACAAGCTCATTTTGAAAGGACTGTATAAACACTCCTTTGAGGAAGACTTGGCTAAGTCTTACAGTGCCTTATCCTCTCCAGTTAAAAAGGACAAAAAGACTTCTAAGAAGCACTCTCCAGCTCCGTTTGTTTCTTTGGAGCCACCAGAGAAAGTTGTTAGAACAGCTTCTCCTTCTTCGGTTCCATTGCCTCTGTGCCAACAGAAGTTAGTGTCTTGACTAAGTCTGTATCGGCTCCCAGCCTTTCGGAGCCGGTCACAGATATTTTGGTTCAGAGCCAGTCTCCAGTTATTTGACCGGTTTCTACTTCATGCAAGTCCTCTTCTGTAGGGAGATCCAGATCTCCAACAATATCCTCCAGGACCCTTTCTGATGAGGACGTTGATATAGTGGTGAAGAAACTGCCTCAGTCATCGGTGTTGGCCAAATTGATTTCGGCTCCAACCCAGCTGGCTCTGGAGCCTATGGCCTCTTCATCCTTTGTTGTTCCTCCTCCGAGCCTTTCTCGGCCTTTGGAGCCAGAGTTGTCGGTTCCATCGGGTGCCATTATGTCAGTTCAAGTAGCCTCTCCTGACCTCTTGGTTCTGATTTCAGCTCCGACCCTTTTGGCTCCATCCACGGGGTCGAGGGTCCACGGTTCTCCGGTCGGACCCGAGGGGGAGGGCTCGGATCGATCATCATCGGTTCTGAGCCTTCCTCTCGGTGTTTTGGCTCAAGTGAGCTTGGACCCGACATCTGCTTCGGATGTCATCTCCTTGGCACCAAGGGCTACTACTGTATCCTTTACAGTTAGTCGGCCTTCGGAGCTGGGGGGATCAGCCTTCGAAGATATGAGGAGCGTGCTGGCCAGGTCATCAGCTGCATCCTACGGCAATGATACTCTGCCCCTTCCGGCACCGATGTCAGTTTCGGATCACCCTCTATCCATGGGCTGCGGAGACCCTAAGCTTCAGGATACCTCCATGAGTTGTCCCCAACTTTCTGACATCTCTCCAGAGTTTCTGCCTGAGGAGCCCACCAGAAAGAGATTGTGTAAGAGGAAACACCTAGACTCCCCAGATGAGTCTCTCATGTTGGACACCGACCTCAAGGAGTCAGGGGGATCCCCCAAGTCATCTTCTGAAGATATCTCTTTTTCAGATATCCTGGAGATCTTGAAGCAGAGAGGTGGCTGCCCCTCCAAATTCCCTTCTGATGAGGAGTCGGTGTTCCTGAAGGCTTTCGGATCTCAACCCTCTGCCTCTTGGGTTTCTCCCCCTTTTGATGAGCTACTACATCTTGTCTGTCGAAAGGTGTGGGAAACTCCTGACACTGTAGAACTAGTCCCTAGGAGACCCATTACGTTTTTGTCCACCCCCACTGACAAGGAATATCTAACAAAAGGTGTTCCAGTAGATGCCATGGTGATGGCAGCAGCCACCAAGAAGGAACTTGCTGAAACTTCGTCTACCGTCCATCCACCTAACAAGGAGTCCCGGGCTATGGACAGGTATGGGAAGCATGTGTTTACCTCAGCGGCCTTTACACTGCAGTCGCTGAACTACTTGAAGCATTTTACAAGGCTCCAGAGAGATCTCCCAAAAGAGCTAGGAGATTCTCTACAGGGTAACATTTCTGATGCCGTGGCACAGAAGGTCAATGCACAGATGTCTACCATAATTCCCTTACCAACTCCTCCATGAGGCTGATCTCATACGCAGCTGATGGAGCAAGTAGGGCAGTGGGTTCTGGAGTCTCCCTTAAAAGACATTCCTGGATGCACCTGTGCAATTTACGGAGGCCTTCTAGTCTACATTCACCAATGCCCCCTTTGACCGTTCACCATTGTTCGGAACCAAGGAGAAGGACACTTTCACTAGGTGTGAGCAGGAAGGAAAAACCCTGTCTGCCGTGGGAGTCCATTTTTCCATGCCTTCTAGACCTTACCTCAAGGGCCAGAAGGGTGGGAAAATGTGGTTCAGAAAGTTGCAGAGGTTTTTTTCAGGGTGCAGTAAGTGATTTCCCCTCAGGAGGCAGGGGAGGGGGAGGAAATTCTGGTAGATGCTGCCCTAGAGGCAGAAGAGCCCCGTGTAACCATGGGGACTATGATTCCTTCCGTGGTTCTCCCTAACAGCGCTCCTGAAGGGAGGCCCAACTGTGCGTCTCTGGAGCCGGTTGGTGGTCGCATTTCTTTATTCTGAGAACCCTGGCAAGATGTCACCCAAGACGAGTGGGTATTAAAGATAATTTCCAGAGATTATCATATTCCCTTCTCTTCTCCTCCCCCACCAACCAAGAGAATTCCAGACGTTCCACCCAGTCACAGGAATTCCGCAACTTTAGAAATAAAAAAGTTGCTTTCAAAGGGAGCCATCCAGCCTGTCCCTGCAGACCAAGTAGGATTAGGGACTTACTCCAGATTCTTTTTGGTGCCGAAAAGAACAGGGGACCAGAGACCCATCTTGGATCTCAGCTGATTGAACCTTCATCTACAAAAGTCCAGGTTCCGCATGGTCACCTTACAGTCAATACTCCCTCTGTTAGGGAAAGATGTGTGGATGTGCTCCATCGATCTCAAAGATGCTTACTACCATATCATGATGAACAGGGCATCGAGAAGTCATCTATGCTTCTGGCTGGGAGCCGGTCATTTTCAATTTTGTGCTCTGCCCTTTGGACTCACCACAGCCCCCAGGGTGTTCACCAAATAAATGGCAGTGGTAATGGCTCACTTGAGACGTCAAGGATTCCAAGTGTTTCTGTACCTGGCCAACTGGCTCCTTTCTGCCACCACCAGGCATCTACTGCTACAAACCAGGGACGCAACCATTACACTGTGCCAAAGGTTAGGAATTACTTTAAATTGGAAAAAAATCTGCCTTGTTGCCCTTGCAGCGTGTCACTTTTATTGGCGCTGAACTAGATACAGTGCTCATGAGGGCCTTCTTACCAGAAGAGAGAATTCAGGCTCTACAACAGCAGGTCTGCGCCTTACTACCATTCAGGAAGATCAAGGCAAAAGTGGTCCTCAAGTTATTAGGGACCATGGCTGCCATTATCATGCTAGTTTCCCTTGCCAGACTACACATGAGGGATCTTCAGTGGCTGCTTTTCGCCCAATGATCACTGCAGCATCTTCCACTCTCCCATTTTATTCTAATTATGGACACGGGCAAGCAGGATCTACACTGGTGGCTTCAGGCCAGCAATCTCAACATGGGCATACCTTTTGTCCCACCTTCTCCAGTTGCCACGGTGACAATGGATGCCTTCCAGATTGGATGGGGGGAGTATTATCTCGACAGGACTGTCCAAGGCACGTGGCAGGATCACGAGACTCATTTGCATATCAGTGTCTTGGAGATGAGAGCAGTGCTATTAGGGTTGCAAGCACTTCAGAGCTTTCTCCCTCTAGGGACAATTGCAATCCACTCAGACAACATGTCAGTGGTATGGTATCTGAACAAACAGGAGGAAACCAAATCATACCCCCTTTGCAGAGAGGCACTTCGAGTGTGGCAGTGGGTGGTGTCTTCCCAATGCTTTCTAGTTGCAATGTATATACCGGGGAAGTCCAACGTGATTGCCGACAGGCTAAACAGAGCTATTCTAATGCCTCACGAATGGTCCCTGAACAATTATGTTGCAGAGAAGATATTCCATAGATGGTTCAGCCTTGCTGTGATCTTTTTGCCAACCCCCTCAATGCCAAATGCAGCAGCTACTTCACCCTTATCCCCCCGGAGAGGGAGTCACACAGGGATGCTCTGGTTCACGATTGGCCCTCCAGTCTTCTCTATGCTTTTCCACCGTTACCTCTGATATCAAAGGTCATTCAGAAAGCACAGTCTTTGGGAAGCAAAATGATCTTCATTGCCCCACATTGGCCTCGTCAGATTTGGTTTCCCTTCCTTCAACTCTAACTAATGGACAAGCCCTGGATTCTGGGCCCAGCTCCAGATCTGCTGACTCATGTGTCAGGACAGTTCCATCCTTCCATATAGACCCTCAAGTTGACAGCTTGGCTGCTCCAGTTCCAGATCTGCTGACTCATATGTCAGGACAGTTCCATCCTTCCATCCAGACCCTCAAGTTGACAGCTTGGCTGCTCCAGTTCCATCCTTAGTCAGGCTTCATGATTTTTCCCTGGAAGTGGTCCATATTCTATCATCTTCTCACAAGCCTTCTACCAGGAAGATTTATTCCAGTAAGTGGAAGAGATTTTCTATTTGGGCCCGTGAGAGACATATTGATGCTTATACAGTGCCTATTTCAGCAATATTAGAATTTCTTTCTCAACTGTTCAGTCAGGGGTCAGCTGCAGCAACCATTAAAGTGCAACTGTCAGTGATTTCTACCTTTCACGTTGCTAATGAGCCTAACCTTATGGCTCATAGGCTTTGTAGGGCTTTTTTGAAAGGGACATTGTTACTCCGACCTTGAGTCTTTGATCCAGTGATGCCATGGGACCTCAATTTTGTATTACAGAAGCTCACCTCAACTCCCTTTGAGCCCGCAGCTACGTGTAACATTAAATTCTTGTCATGGAAGACAGTATTCTTGGTAGCCATAACTTCAACTAGGCAGGTCTCTGAACTCCAAGCATTATCGATTAGGCCACCTTATTTGGTGTTTCACAAAGATAGGGTCTCCTTAAGAACCAATCCTTCTTTTGTTCCAAAGGTTGCCTCTGTTGTCAATATCAACCAATCCATTGAGTTGCCTGTGTTTTTTCATGAATTCTCCAACAAGGCAGAATTTAAGTTTCATCAGCTAGATGTTCATAGACAATTGCATTTCTTTTTACATAGGACAAAAGATTTCAGGAAATCAGATCAAATGTTTTTTTCGTTTTTAGACACTAGACTTGGGGTTCCTGTTTCTAAGGTAACCTTGTCTCACTGGATCTCTGATTGCATCTCATTTATTTATGCTTCCAGTGGCAAAGAATTACCCTTTAAAGTGAAGGCTCATTCTTCACGATCTGTGGCTACCTCAACTGCGTTTCAGGCTAGGATGTCTATGGATGATATTTGTGCTGCAGCAACATGGGCTTTGCCTCATACCTTTATTAGTCACTACAAATTAGATCTGGTCTCTAGAGGCAAATGTTCCTTTGGTTCCACAGTGCTCAAGAGTATTTTTCACTGAGCCACCCAAGATCAAGGTACTAGGGATGCTGTCCCATGGGTAAAAATGAAGGCAAGATTGGACTACATAACATCAAGAAGTTATGTACTCACCATAACATTCGATGTATGTAGCCCATCTTGCCTTACATTCTTACTAACCCTCCATCCTACCCCCTCCTGGAGGACCTGGAGGTATAGTCTCTAGGTGTCAGTAGTCCTTTCTGTTGTGGTTGTTCTTCTTCTCAGTGTGTGTGTGTGTGTGTGTGTGTGTGTGTGTGTGTGTGTGTGTGTGTGTGTGTGTGTGTGTGTGTGTGAGCTTGCAGCAATCAAGATCTGGGGAAAAGACCTGTTGCATGATGGGATACCTCTTAGCCATGAGCCAGTTGAAGACTTCGAGCTACAGTATGGCTGAGTCGGCTCTGAACCCACGGGTAAGAATGTAAGGCGAGATGGACTACATACATTGAACGTTATGGTGAGTACATAACTTCTTATTTTTTGCACTCCATTTCTCTGCTACTTTAAATTTATGAACACCAAGACCATACAACAGTGGGGAAGAGGACCATTTTCTGTACCCCTGATCATGTTGCATAACTCATGGCATCTCATTTCTCTCTCTCCCTCTCACTATCTCAATGTATACATACATATATGTTAAGTAACATATGTTAATATATTATACATATATAACCTAAACACCCCTCCCATAAAATCATAAATATGTCATTTCTGAACATAGTTTTGTTTTGTATCTCTTTAAAGAAATGTATTTTATGTTATAACTAATCCTCATCCACAAACCAAATGTACCTGGAATATATGACCACACTTCAACTGTTCTTTGTACCACAGCCCTGCCACTGAATTGCTGCACATGAAAAGATTAAATCCAAAAGGAATGAACAGCAATTTACAACAAAGCCATAAGCTTGCCAGCTTGGTTACAATTTTCATCGTCGATGCATTCTGTATGGTACTTGCACGTAGAATTATATAATGGCCAAACAAATACTTCTTTTCTTCATGGCCATTATCCATTCAGTTTTTAAGTAACTTTTCCTAAGAAAACTTTGTATACATTTTACACCACAAGGTCATTCCTAATAGGGCACACAAGCAGAGAGAATTTTTGACCTGCAAGGGTGCACAAGTAGACAGAATGATATGACCAGCTAGTGATCTCTGATAAGCATTTAGATCTTAAATGTGCAGCTGATACAAAGAACACTGCAGTGTGTGTGCATATGTCCATGTGTGTGTGTGTGTGTGTGTGTGTGTGTGTGTGTGTGTGTCAAAAGAGAGATTGACCAAATATACATGATAAAATGTCTGTACTGTAATTTCAATTTCAGTGGCAACAGCTTAACTTGATTTTCAGATCTACTTATTTTCAAAATGTGAAAAACAGATAGCAAAACAGGATATAATTTTCCAAAACTTTTGACATAGTCAAACCATTAAATCATTACTGTTGCCATTTGCTTAGCACAATGATATCCAACATAGGTGTTATAGTGAAGTAATGACCCATCTGTGGATGAGGATGACTTCCACCTGCATCACAAGCTTCACAAGATCCTTTGGAGACTATTTCTTTATAACTTCTACCATGTCAGATGTCACTGTTTACTTTTAAGGGTGATAACTTTGTTTCCAAAGACATCTGCTTGCCTCTCATAACAGACAAGAACAATGTTGTAGTGTTCTCCAATCCCTTGTCAAAAACTGTGTACTTTGTAGTAGCACAAAGAAAATGAGCACACTTTTAAAAATATATTCTCAGATATACTGTTAAGCATAAGCATATGATCACATAAAATAATAAATAGGACACTGTAAAGATGTGAGGTAGTGCCAGCTATGCCTAAGGGAATAGGGCAGTGCATGTGTACCATATGCCAGCATAGCTAGTTGGAGGTTTGTAAAGAATTTTATGTAATTTGTATATCAAATTGATTTGTACAGATGCTTGTTGTGAAGGCTGCCAGCCAGCCAGCTCGAATTTTGTAAATAATCCTATGTTATTTGTAAATATTAATATGATCCACAGGCTTGCCTTACAAATGTAAGAGAACTATATGTTATGATTCAACTGTATGGTACATGCAGAACTTCAAAAACGTAACCACAGTGCACT